>NC_056751.1:808005313-808170313 GCF_019279795.1 Protopterus annectens
TGAAAAGGCAGTCAATGTCTCCTAGAAGATGAAACATGGCCAATGATAACATAACAGCGCCTGAAAAGACCACTATAGTGGCTGATGTTCTTACTGATGTTAGAGTACATGGGTTAGAGTCTGATTAAGCTGTAGCATGGAAGAAAATTTGGGTGGGATTTAAAGAGAGATGGGACAGTTTAATAAGACTATGGAATAAAAAGGATGCAGAAGTAGTGGAGGATATGAACTTGCATGTTATTGAATAAATGAAGACCTAAATACCTAAATAGACCTTAATGACTAAACTATTAATCTGGGGTCAGAAGTTGAGATGTTAAAAGTAGAAAAAAAACTGTTGATGAAGATGTTATTGCATGACAAAAGAATATTCAAATTATCAGAGTTCTCAAGATGGTGACAGTTGGTGATTGTGTGACGTGTACAAATCAAGTTGGCTGAATGGACTGTGATACATGTAATGTAAATTAAATCTAAAAAGGCCCATAGAGAGCTTATGCTGGGAAAGATTGTTGTGGGTGGAAGATCCAGGCTTCCTGGTGAAATATGAATCATTTAAGGAGAAAACTCAGTTGTTGACTTGCTGTGGCTCTCTAATAAAGTATATGAAATTAAGGACAAGAGTGTTTTCTTAGAATGATTATAATCTGCAGTCAAGAAGAAGGGCACAGTCTGGGCTACCAATGCAGAAATTTCATGTAAAAACTTGAAGTCTAATACTCTGTATCCAGCATTTTCAGGTGCATTTGTGAGACAGTGAGATAAAGTAAGACCTTCGATGATATGCAGGCGGTGCTCAAATACGATCCTCATAACCAAGATAGCAGTGACCCAGGAGTGGATGTTATGAGAAATGAGAAAACTTTGTCTATGGATTCAAATAGTTCACAAAATGAGCAGCAAGTTATCTATGGGTACTTTGGAGACTGGTGTGCCAGAAGCCATTTCCAATATTCTGGACTAGGCTGATGCAGAAACTTTCTAAAGTAGTTAGTTAACCCATTAGGAAAATCTGGAGGATGCCTTTTTGGGTTAATGCATTTTCTGGTGAGTTTCTTATGACTGTATTTGAGTACTGCAGTAGTCATTTGAGATCATATGGATGTTAATTATTATGTTTGCTCATGGGATGATCTTTTCTTGTGGGATTTTAATTATTTTATTTTATTTTACTTACACTTGTTTTCCAGGATACAATACTGATCACGCATGAGTAACTGTAATAAACATTAAAACACAGTAGAATTACTACAAGGGATTAAACTAGAGACAAGATATTAAACTAGAGGCAAGAATATATGAGTGATTTAAAGTGTTTGCTCCCCTCTTGTAGGAACGAGAGTTGGAAAAATGGTGACCGTGCTGCAGATGATGTAAAGGGGTAAGATCATGGACTAAAGCTCAATGCCAAGAGATGCATTATAGTGCCCTTTAGGAAAACTGCCACCCAAGCTAATTACTCCATCAATAAGACATCCCTAAGAATGAACCTGATAGTCAGGGGTATAGGAACATATGCAGACAGTACTCTGACTTTTGACCAACATGTGGCCAAGGTAGTAAGAAAATCATTCTATGTCACACAACTTTCTAAGCAAGGACATGGCATCCTTATCCAAGGAAGTCATAGTGACATTTTATTCAGCCCTTATAACCCAACATTGTCTATAATGCCCCTTTCAGCATGTAGCTGATCAGACATATGCAATAGCTGTAACAAAGGTTCCTTACTAGGAGAATCCATGGTATAAACAAACACATTATCCTATATGGATCACCTTAAAACCCTACCTCTATTCTTTGTCTCCTACAGGTTACTAAAAGGCAGTTTATGGCTTACATACAAGACATCCTCAGATCCAGTTCTTTTTTTTTTTAAAGTTTTTATTTGATTTTAAATAGTCAAACAATAATTCAACAATCTGAAACAAAACAAAACTATATACAAAAGTCCATAACAAAAATGATATACACAAAAAACATTAGTAATTTTCTAACAGATCATTAAATTTCTGCCATACTGTGTATTAATGAATTACATTTCTAGTTCTCATTTTTATGGTCGATATTTCATTTTTATAAACAGATTTGGCTAGACAGATAAATTCACTAGTAAAAGAGAGAGTTAAAACTTTCCTAGCAATAGCTAAGACAGACCAAAGAAGAGGTATTTGCAATACTGGAATAACATCTGGGATTGGGGCATTGAACAAAATCAAGGAATCTGTAATTGTACAATTATCTGACTACAATGCTTGGCAGAGGTTTCTAAAATCAGTCCCGAAAGATGATACTATGTTGCATTCTATGATCACATCAACCCAATCTGCATCAAGGGCTTCATTGCGTCTTCAGCATTTTATTTTTTCTTACTTATATATAACAGCAATGTTGTGGGGTGTTAGAAAAACTCTGTGTAAAAAAATTTCATGTATAAATCTTTCAGTACAGGCAGGACGTAGATTTTCCTGCAAATTTTAAGGATTATTTCTTACTTTTCTCAGAAAATTCTTCTTTATTTATTTTTGTCAAGTAATTCCAGTATGATAATTCAAGGGGAACAAATTCAATTTTAATAATCTTATATATGATCGACAAGTATGACTTAACTTTAGATGGATTATTATTTATATTAGAAAAGAAGTCTAGGATTTTTGGAATAGTTATAGTTTGTATGTCTAATGCTATTTTAATTATGTCTTGAATATATTCCTTACATGTTTGTATATCTAACGAACTACTATTTTCCAGACTGTATCTAGCACTCAGATAATCAGCTGAGTATATTTTATTCCCGCTACTGTTTTAAGTCAAATATTTTCCTTGTTTTAAAAGATATTAAGCATCCATTTGTGAAGGCTATAGGAAATAATATTATTAATAGATCTTTGATTAGATAATTTGAATTCATACATCTCTTCAATGGTAGTAGAATTTGATTTATGAAAGGACAGAGAGTAAACAAACGTTTTTTCATTTAATATACAGTCTTTTAAAACCCAAAAGAGGTATTGATGGTCACATTTGTATAAGTCTCTATTATAGATTTGTTATTATCTACTAGTATATTTTTATGTATTGATTTCCAACAGGAAGCATAAGAGGAGTTGAGTCACTGGAGTATTACTTTAATAATTACAGATTTAGAATATATGTCAATACTGGGGAAACCAATACCTCCCTCCTCCCAACGTTGCATGTGCCAGTCTAAGCAGATTCTTGCTTTGTGGGATACCATATGAACTTTAGTAAAATAGAGTTTATTTTTTTTTATTTTTTTAGAAGGGGAATAATTAATGACTGACTAATGACCGAGTGATGAATTTAATAAAGCCTACATGTTTGTTTTTATTGTGTGTGTTTAGGCATCTCACCATGCTACTTACATGGCCGTGAAAAGTTTTTGATTCAGTAAGCAATGCTGAGTGGTGAACATGCATGCACCAACACGGAAACTTCTGTGGCATGCAAATCACCTCATAAGCAGGTGAATCTCATGCAAATAAGGCAGATAGAGTGATCCAGAAAAATATAGGCATTTCTTCAGATCCCGTGTCAGTGTCTGTAGTGTACACAGAAAGATTCCATGTACAGGAGTGTAGACAGACAAAAGTGGTTGTAAAAATGTAGAAATTTGGATAGAAATGTCATACCACATACATATATGACTGAAAATATCACCCTGTATATCAGACAAAATAAAGGAAATAAGTTAAATTAATATTTCTTTTTAATAATCTGGGCATGTTTGTATGGTGAGCTGCAGTGCGCAAACATGCTGTATAGAAAAATAAAAAAAAACTGGAAAAAAAACTAATTAATTAGTATGTGACAGAAATGTATTACAGGACTGTATGTGGAGACCTACAATGGTGCATTGGTGCTGTTGCTAACGTGATTGGGCTTTGAAGTGTGTAGTTTCCAGGCTGTGAGCATGGATATCTATGCAAATGAGGTGGAGGTACTGAATAGCAGAAAGGAGTAATCGTGTCCTCATATCCCCTTCATGTAGGCTTAGACCCATGTTGCTGTTTACACAGGAGGTAGCTGACACCAGGGTGAATGTGTCTACTGACTTCTAAGCTCATTTCAAGTTAGGTGCATGTGTTTGCGTGGTGTGCTACCTGGCACAGTGTGTCCCCTATAGGAGTTGTGTCCACTAACTTTTAAGCTTTGCTTACCTTCCCTGTGCATGTTTGCATGACCCGCTGCAGCAATCAGCGTGTTTAAAAAAAAATAAATGTATTTAATTAGTTTTGACCCTTGTTTAACCTAAAATAGGGTCATGAGAAGATGTTAATTATATTGTAGACAGATGCAATGCATCATAGTTACCCAATCACACACTTTGAACCTACAGCAGAGCTCTATAAAGTATGCATATATACCCTACATTCTGATTTTTCCCCAGTGCTGTGCACCACTCGAGTACAGTCTTGGGAATTTTAACTGAGAGAATGTTAAGGGCTGCTGCAGATCTGCTGCACCTGTATGTGCTAGATGCTGAAGTCAATGCTGCTGCTGCTGCTGACAATAAGCCTAGACAGAGAAGGTGAAGAGTGTTCAGGCCCAGGGTAACCTTCCAGGAGCTACATGAGCTGGAGAGTGTAGAGCGCTACAGGGTGGACAGGGACATACTACAAGAACTCACTGAACTCTGCTGCCCTCAACTCAGACCCAGTGCCAATAGAGGGGAACCCATCCCAGTGGAAACAAAGGTATGTGTAGTCCTTAGGATACTAGCTACAGGTACTTTTCAAAGACAAACTGGGGACATGATGGGGGTCTCACAGGCATCAGCATCCAGGGTACTCCACCAGTTTCTGGATGTCATGCTACCACATGCCAGTGAGAACATTTCTTGTCCCCTCATCTCTGAGGCGAGAGCAAGCAATATGCAACACTTGTACTGTATAGTACACTACCCTGAGGTACTGGGTGCTATACACTGCACTCATGTACACATCAAGGCACCACCCGGTGAGGAGGGTAGAATCTATGTCAACTGCAAGGGGAACCACTCCATCAACTGCCAGGTCATGTGCAGTGCCTAGGGGATTATCATGAGTGTGCGTGTTGGCAGCACTGGCAGTTATCATGACCCCCATATCTGGTATGCATCACAATTGTATCAGATGTTTTCTGGGGGGACATCCCACATGGCCATTTACTGGCAGATGCTGGCTATGCCCTGGAACTGTGGATGATGACACCCATCAGAAATGCACATACACACCCATGGAAAAATGCCATAATGAGGCACATCCACAAACTAAGAACATCAGAGTGCGTGTGTTTGGGATTCTGAAGTCACAGTTCCAGTGCCTCGATATATCTGGTGAAGCCTGCAGTACTCTCCAGCCACATGTGCACATATGTTCACAGTATGTGCTATGCTACACAATATGATCCTGCGGAAACAGCTGCAGCAAGATCAGCAAAGGGAAAGGATACACAGCCCCCCACCACTGCCTAGGTCACAACAGCTACATTCACTGGAGGACTCAGAAGAGGAATCCCCAATGATGTCCCTGTAGGCAGATGTAGGCATGCCCAGTATGCCCTGGCATTGGCTAGGAGACAACACATAGCACATTCACTGACAACCTAGGGACTGACACCTTACTCCTACTCACATACATATACTAAAATTGATGTCAGTCAACCCACACGACCTGTATGTATCCGTGTATTGGCTGTGTACTGCTTGCATCAAACAGAGTCAGCCCTGAACTACAGTTCTGTCAACTGCTGCATTTGCAAGGTAAGTCCCGAACCTACACACTACTTGTAAGGATTATTATACTATGCTATTGCATGTATGGATTTGCTGCATTTATGCGAGTAAATATAGTGGGCTATTTGGAAACAAGTAACATCTGCATTGCACTACAGCTACCCAGTCCACTAGTATGTGTTCCTTAATATTCACTAGGCCTCATCATTGGAGTATGCACTACATCAGTCAAAGGAAATGTTAAACAGTGGGGTCACATGATATTTAGACTACTGTGTATCCCAGCAGAGCATGTGATGTTGCTCCCCCACACCCAACACAGCAGTTTCCCCATATAACCAGTTTAACAGTAGGTCATTAATGGTATATCAGCAGTCCAGGCAAACTCAGGCTAGTAACATAGAAATTGGACACATATGGTATGTCTCACTTAATGCAGGAATAACAACATACATATGTATGCTGTTGATTGTGTGATGAATGACTACTCTCTTGCCGGTAGCTTGTGTGGCTCAGTGGACTATGGAAATTAGCATGGGTGATGCCATTGATGGTTCAAATCTGGAGGTACCTACATCTTTTGCATGTGAGGTATTATTATGTTGGTGTTGCCACGGACTGTCAGTCTGTGTGTGGTGTAACATTATGAACCTTTGTCACATATTAAGTACATCAGACAGCTGGAGAATGCCATGGACATTTTGAGTGAAGTGCAGTACTGCAGAAATAGGGACAGATGTCAGTGTCTGTAACACATAAAATCCCAGACTGGAGTGCAGGTAGGTGTGGCCTGGAGTCACTTTATAAGTACTGACAGTCCCAGTGGGGATGCCCATACACTTAGTTAAACTGAGTGCAGTCCTGTTGCCCCTTGATCAAAATGACCTGTTATGTATAGATATGTCTATACATACATCCATATATGTATACATATCCATCTGTCACTATCTCTCTCTGTCACATACATAGTATATGAATCTCTATGTTTTTTCAAATACATATATACCTATATATATATAGCCATATACATGTATGAAAACATACATCTAATACATATCATGCACACACAAAGCTACAGTTATATATACATCCCTGTCATATACAAAAATATGTGTGTGTAAGTCTGTATTGTCCTACATACCCTAACACTGGTGATTAAAGCTGCTCTATCACACACCTATAATGTTGCTTAAAGGATCCAAAGTAAGGACTCAACAGTATATAATGCACTCACAGACCCCTGTGCCTGCTGGGTGTCACCTCATAGACAGCAACAGGTGAGCAGGTGGTGTAATGTACAATGTTGTCTACGCATGCATGGACAGGGCACATAGTCCCTGTTCAAAGGCTTGCTCATCCAAGTGCAAACAGCCACATATGGCCATACTGGTAACTCTAGACACATAGCTAGTATAATAACAGTTATCTCACTGCTAGGATGCTAGATGCAGATAAGAGTATGAAGCAGTATCACTCTGCAGGCCACAGATGTTGTTCAACACAAGCCTAGTTTGTGTAAACTACAAGTAGTTTCCCTGCAATCATATACAAAACAGACATCAGCCGTGGTACATGCAATAAGTACAGTGATTTACAGTGTGTAAAACTAGATAGGTAGGAGTTCTAATCCCACTGCAGACAATTGGGGTGTATGTGTGTGTATCCCCCTGCCAAGCAACTGAGAAAATCCACTGGCTAACAAACTGCAATGGTTGTGCAGTTTTTGGCCCTGTAAGTTGCTGCTGGCTTCCAAACTGCCCTCTTCTACAAGGCCTGATGATGTCATCTACCTTAAGACTACCAGCTGACATTGTAGCATCCGACTTAAGCTGTGGCATGTGCAATAAGTACTGTGATAAGTAGTGTGTAAGACTAGATAGGTAGGGGTTCTAATTTCACTGCAAGCCACTTGTGTGTATATCCCCCTGTTAAACAACTGAAAAACCCTCATTGGCTAACAAACTGCAATGGTTATGCACTTTGTGGCCCTGTAGATTGCTGCTGACTTCCAAACTGCCCTCTTCTACAAAGCCTGATGATGTCACCTACCTTAAGACTACCAGCTGCCACTACAGCATCCAACTTAAGCCGTCACATGTGCAATAAGTACTATGATCTGTAGTGTGTAAGATTAAATGGGTAGGGGGTATAATCTCACTGCAGGCCACTTGGTGCATGTGTATATGTCCATATGGTATAAATATGGTCAACTCAGTAACATACAAAGAGGTAGTGTTTCGCAGAATTTTAGTTGTAGCAAGTGATATGGTCCTCCAAATGCCTGACAACTTGGCCTGCTGATGTCGTCAAGCATAATATGTCCTAAACTGACTGTACTATCAGACATGAGGTGTGTTGCATGCATCACATACTGGGATCTGTAGTATGTACCATTACATAGGTAAGTGTTCTAATCTACATACAGCCAACTTGCACTATGTGTGTGCCATGCCATGTCCTGTAAGCAGTAACTGGAAGTGGTGCTATCCTCAATGTAGCCATGTTTGTGTGTGTGGCTGTTAGAGCAATTTACATCAGCTTATGGTGTCACAGGACATTTGAACATCATTAGCATACTGGCTATACAGCCATCACAATCATAGACAACTGTATACCCTTATTTACTTGATCAGCACATATTTCCCCAGTCCAAGAGGGACACAGGCAAAAGCTCTGTGATGAAATGATGGTTGCCCAGCCAGTCATACAGATGGCATGTGCTGAGGAGCACTGAGGTGCTCTGCTTGCCACTAGCCAGGGCTCTGTTGCAAAGGTGGGTTAAAGTATGCTAGACAAATCTCTCCCACCAGCATGTATTATTATTAATCAATGTACTATGCCACCTGCAGATATGCAGAATTTACAATAAAGCATGGTCGCACATTGCCCAGTATGCATGGCAGAGATCACCTCTGAGTAGTCTATATGCCACAGGCTACAATGACACTCATTTGAGATGATCCCCATTAAACACATGCTGAAGACATAATGTTCCCTTGTGAGGAACCATACTGTTGTGTGAAAGTGCCAGTACTGCTTGGAAAGGTCCATTACCAAATGGTTATTACACTCAGATAGTGGCATGCTGAGGGAAGAGTACATGAGGTTATGGATTGTGCCCTCAGCTATGACACATGATTCCCATCATATTACTGGGGAGACATGGTGATCTCAGGCACATTAGATGTAAACCTGTGTGGCCAGGTCTGTGTGCCCAGTTCTTTCACCCATGAGTATGTACATCACATATTGCGACTAATGTCCTACTTACTGGGTACATAAGTGTTAGTGATGAAAATGATACTACATATACATTTGCATGGAGTTTATGGCCATTAATATGTCAACAAGCATTTGTTCATCAATACCCTCTTGTAGGATATTGACATAACTCACAGACTCCATGAGTGCTCACACTTTGCAGGCATCAGTCAACATTGTTAGCCACAGACAGTCAGTATTCACTTGTATCATGGTTAAATGGATTCCAAGCAGTACAGGACCAACGACTGAGCCTGAAAATTGCTACTTAAAGATCAGCTATTGAGGCAGTTGTTCTAATGTTGGGTATGTGTGCCATCAATGGGCCACTAAGTGACCCCCTACAATGATAGTACTGTGGATGCCTAAGTGGGTGCTTTGTACATGATACCTGAATGGGGGATATACTCAGACAGCTTGGCTCAGTCCAGGGAGGTCGTATGCCCTGATGTCCTCTCACCCAGGTCCTTGGTGACTGACTCACAAATGTCCACTTTGTTTAACATTCATGATCCCCTTGTCAGACATCCAAACTGTGTAAGTCAACTGTATGTAGATCACATATATGTGTGCTGATCAGCTCCATGATGATTGCCCTTACAGCCATGCAGCTATGGATACTAAGGCAAAGAGGTCTATAGTTCTGATGGTTAGTGCATGCACCACCTCTGTGTAATGGTATAACAGTTGCCATTGCCCAGTCAGCTTGAGTTCAGTCAATGGTTTCAGTATGACTGCAAATTGTTCCCAATGGTGTTAGTAATCCATGACACATCTCATGTAGGATGGAGCCTGGGAAGTTAGCATGTCCAATAGATGCTGTGTATCCTCCATGGTGAGACCATTTATGACCTCCTCTATAGATATGGAAGTTATGGGACAGGTTGTAGGAATGTCATGTGTCACATGTGGTGGGGACAGGGGAGTAAATTTGATGCAGAACATGTGGAACTACAGGTTAGCTATGGGTACAGACCCATTCTATTTGACATCATTAAGTATGAGTTCACCGACAATCTGGGCCTGTGTTTTGGGGTTACACATGTAACTACACTATGCATTGTGGTTCTGCTTTGTGTGCATGGCTAATTTTGTCACTTACTGTGTCTACATAACATCGCAACACTATGTGGTTGTTGTAGCTGGGGAGGTTGTGTCACCATTTTAGGTAGGGGCACCTTCAACTCAACTGTCACACAGCAATTTCCACCTCCTATTGTGCAGCCTGATAATAACAGTTGTCAACCAGGCAGGTCTGCTGTGCCATGAGGAGCCTGTATTCCTCCTCTAAGGTACAGCCAAGTTCATGCAGTTGTAATGCTGCTGGCATAATGCATGGGTGTACAGCTCTGCATACATGCCGTCCCATCAGAAGGCAGAGGTGCAGTCAAGCTAAGTAAACCACCCCACAGGAGATAATAAATGGTTTTGTTGAAATATATGTCTGTATTGCCTGCAAGTGGGGGCTAGTGCTGGTACTTTTAATGAGAATGATCTGTGGTTATATCCCACCAAGGAGGACCTCACACTTGGGGGATGCAGTGTTTACCCGTATTGGTAAACACATATTGCAAGGCTGGACATCTATGTCAGTGGACATTGTACATTATATTGTGGTACTACAGCGGTGCTACTAATCCCCCTCTTGTTATTTCCCTAGTGACATACCTCCAACCCTGGAACAGATGGCATAACACATGCAAAAGCCAACCAATTGCCCAGGTTGCTAATCAAGGCATCTGCTTGGAAAAGGGTATGTAAAGCCTACAGAGGCTTTCACGCTGTGGGACAGCTATGTGGATAAACAAATAGGCTGTGTCCTGCTTGTCATCATGGGCTTCGTAGTACCATTTTGCATGTGATGGCAGAAAACATATTCGAGAATGGTATCCTATGTGAGAGTGGTGTCGATGAGACAGGCATTAGTAGTTGCCAGGCACTGGCAATTCCGTGGACTCCCCTGCTTTCCATAGTTTTCACAAGGTAATTGTGTCCTTCCAGTACACACCACTTGGATAGTGCCCAAATGCAGAATACATGTGTAAAACCCCCAACTTACCTTCAAAAGGTATACATATTACACTTCCCTAACATGTTTATGTGTGCTCTGTATACACACCTTGGATGACTCTCTTCTTGGAACATGCTGGAAGCAACTGCAATACTTAGTTGCACAAAGGACAACTAGCATGTAGTGCCAACCAGTGTCTCTAGAACTCTGAGTCGTGACATGAAATGACATGAAAGGAGTTAGCATGGATAAGAGCCGTAACACTTTCATACACCTACTGTCACTGGACCACACACCATTGTTATGCTTAAGACCAAATCATGCCTACCAACTCTAACTGGTGGACCCCTTTGAGTGTTCCACTATGCAATGGATGATGGGAATATTACTCACTCTACCAACCATGGCCTGGTAAGGTGTTTGAAGATATAAGGCCAGCAGGTCTTGCTGGAAACTGTGTAGGTTATCCACTGAGTGTTATATCAGCTGGTGGGTAGGCAAGTGTCTGACAGTCATAATCTGGGAAGATAGCATTGGGAAACCTAAGCTGCAGTGATGCCAGTCACCAGTGGATTTCCCCAGACATCATTGATGGCGTATCCCTACTAGCCATTCCCTCTCTGCAGTCACAGCCACTGTCAGTGCCCTCTGACTGGCTATATTAGCAGGTGATTGCAAATCAGGTGCTGTCACTGAATCCCACACAGTACAAAAAGTTAACCAGGATGGCCTGTGACACACATTTAGTTGTGGTCTGAGCCACTGACAAATACTAAATGGCAATGACTGCACAATACTGTTCTTTGGAAAGTCTTCTACCCCTGGGCAATATAGGGGTGTCTGCACACCACTCACATCTGAGCCATTACTCATGAATGTGTGGACACAGGGAGAAATGTAGTCTTTGACATTCAGTGGTCGGTGAGATTTGGGGATGCATTCAATGTTGTACATCATAAACAGACAGGTCTGTGATGTAACTCCCAGACAGTCATTGCCATACTGAATGTGGCACTCATCGCACCTATCATTGTGTTCAATGGCACCCTTGCTATGTCACTACACAGGTATATCTTACAACTGTAGCAGCCACACAGGTTCCATGGTACTGCATTACACATTGCAGATAACATGTCCTATGGAGTCTATGTCAAGACCATACATGTATAATCTGTCTCATAAATGCTTTGTAGGGGATGTGTATGGCTGCTATATAGAGAAGTGTCAGATCCCACTGTGTACCTCCTGTGCATCCATGACAGGACTGATACGTCTTACCTGACCTACACACCTACACTGTCACTGTGGTATAAAGACTACATGTTGGAGAGACAGGTATGTCACACAGACAATACACCCTATATGTAAAAAGCCCCCTTGCATGTGAAGAACACATCTGCTGTGACACACATCATGTGCAGGTTACACCATGGGGTGCAGAACATAGCAGTCATAGCTGTTGTCAGACAAATGTCTGCACTGGACACAGGAAATTTGAAGATGGGTCATCCCCAGCACCACAGCTTGTCGATGTGTTAGTTCCCAACACCACGGTGACATGTATTGAGGTTATTAGGCCTTTTCATAGATTAGGGATGCATGAGTACACTGAATGAAGCCATTGTCTTTGTTAGCCTGTTACACACATATTGACTTATGGAGCCATGCACCTATAGTACTGTACCTTGCTGAGGAGATATTTCTTCTGTGCTAACAGTCGATCCTATGCTGTGACATCTATGGCTGTCTTGCTGCTGTGTGTCCATAGGTGTCCCCAACAGAATCCTGAAGCAGAAACAGGTCTGTGACACACCTTTCCTTGTGTAAGTATACAGCCATTACAACATCATACAACATAAGGTACAAAAATGTATGTGGCTTACTCATTACAAATGTCAGCATACAGTATTTGTCAGTATCCACTACAAGTGGCATGGCTAAACAATGCATTACACAAGTACATGTTAATTTATATAGTCACCACGTGCATCAGGCACATAACTTTATTTCTTTGCATCGATGATGAGGATGACAGGGATGTGGCTCAGGTATCATCACTTGCGCGGGGTGCTGTGTGGGGGTACAGGAGACCTAGGCTGATCCAAAACATTGACAGCATGTGTGTGAGTCAGGAAGGGAAGCAGGCAAGATGGTCTATGGAATTGTGCAGTATGTGTCTGTAGATTACCTGCATTTGACAGTGGTGTGTGTGTGTGTGTGTGTGTACACAGTCAAGCTCAGTGTTAGCCCTACATGTGTGTATGTTGGACAGCTTTGAACCATGCATGACAGAGCTGATAGTTCATAGTCTCCGGGCCCGAACATAGGGAACTGGCTCTGACAGGAGTTGCAGTGGCACCTCCATGGCCAAGGTCAGAAGAGGTGCTAGCACCAGATGGTGACTGCTGTCTGTTGAGACTGTGTTCTCCATGAGAACATATAGGACTATGAGCCCATGGCCTGCCATGTCTTGGTGTGGACAGCACACTCCCCTCTGTAGTGCTGGATGTACTGCCACTATGGGAGCGTGACTGTGCATGGCCACATGGACTTTCAGCAGATGGGGTTTCTGACCTACATCCACAAGGCCGACATTCAACTCCAACCACATGTTCCAGTGCAAACTCAGTGTGTTCCAAAACAGACACTGTCTCAGCCCACCTTCTGTCCACTGCATCAGTGAACTGATCCAGGGTGTCACCAATGCAGTAGAGGCAGTCTCAGATGCCAGACTGCTGCATCCATAACCTGCATCCATAACCCTGAGCATACATCTGGAGTTCCTTCCAGAATGTGCTTGTGCCTCCATGACAGGCAGAAACATACGGCGAGTTAACCGTGATGTGACACCTTCAACAGGAGGTGGAAGGGCAGCAGGCCTCCGATGAGCATCCCTATCAATCTGTCTGTGTGGAACCTCATCAGCTCTCTGGCTATGGCCAGTGTCTACACTCACTGGAACCACAGTTGCCACACTTTCCTGTTCAATGCCCCCACCCTCTGACCTTCCAATATCTGTGGCCTCTGGGGACTGGGTATGTGTAGGTATACTGACTGTGTGTGGTGACAATGGGGGCAGAAGACTGATGTCAACCTCTAGGACATATTCAGCCCCTGAAACTCGCCACCATCATCATCAGAGTCTGAAGAGACACTGACATCAGGTTGTGTAGGGGGCAGAGACCATCCGCCCTGGTCACCTGTGATGAGTGGAAAAAGCAGTACATTAATACCTACACTATTATGCTCTGCAGTACTATGTTGCAATAAATGTACACTATTACAGACCTATTGAAACCCCAATCTCATATAGTAGGACAAGAGGATATTACTATTCCCACAAACAGCTGTAGTTACTTGAAAATAAAAGCTCTTTATACAGCAATCACATCAGCAAAAATGAGGTTATCTTTTGACATTTGTAAAGACTCTGCACAGTTGACACATATAGCAATCTGCAATGTCCTGACAATACTGTCATATTTATCAGTGTGGTGACACCTACAAGGCATACGTATGACTGTAACATGTGTACAGTCATAAAATATCTGTGCATTTGGCAATCATGCCAACAGTACAGCACTCCAGGCAGCAGGCCTGGGATGAAACTTTAGGGACTGCATTGCTGTAAACCTACATCTATAACAAAACATTGTTGTGCTTGCCAGGAGCAGGACCATGGCCTTCTCCAATACCTGACGGACCTGTGAAAAGTACTGGAAGAGGAAATGTCAGTATTACTGCATGTTGCTCCACAACAAGGTAATACATCCATATATCTCATATTTACAGCAGCTGCTATGTTAATTATTATATTGGTCAACATCTGAGCAGGACAGTCAAACTGCAGTTAAACCCTTGTCCCACAAAGAACACAGACCTGACACCTATGTAAGAGTATGTACACCCTGACACACTGAATGCTACAGTATTGCAATGGTGATCAAACTAAGCTTACCTGCATGGTCCTCTGCCATGGAAACTGTGGCACCCACATCCACGATGTACTGTGTGATGGATGCCTGAGAGCTGTCGTGTGTAGCTAGGTTCACCAAGAATTCCTCAGTGGCTGAGAGTGGTTGTTCTGCTGCAGGCCTTCCACCGGTGATGCTACAATCCCTGGCAACAGCTGCTGCTCTACTGCATGAGGCATTGATCATTTTCATTGTGCAGTGTCAGACCTGCTCATATGTCTTGCTCTGATGACCTGTAGCATTCACATCATGGACAAGATCAGTCCACAGTACTCCCCGCTGTTCCCTGTTTTGACTTCCCGTGGATAGGAGTTCTTGGAGTTGCCGGAGGCCTTCAAGTATAATCTCATTCTCTGCATCCGTGAAAGGTGCACAACATCTTGGGTACATGTGTCCTGAAGTACAACAGAATGGGAACACATGTCAAGATCACATATGTGGAAGTACACTATGTAGAGATACAGCAAAAACAGAATGGCTGCCACTATCCACTGCTTGATCACACATGTCATATTCCACAGTGTGCAAACATACTAAGTGTGTGGATACAACTAAGATACTAGTGATAGTCAGCTATTCTTGTGTGTGCCATGATGGATACTGCTGTATGATCAAACACCCAACAATGGAATCTACTGTAGTGTGTCCTCTAGGGGTAACCCTCCTTATTATATGTCAAAACAGGAGTGCCAAACAAATAGCAATGTGCTATTACAACCACTATAAAGGGACAGTCCCCAGAGACCAATGTGCCACATTGAAAAAAAGCATTCCACACTTGATGTATTGTATGTCCTCTGTAGGTGAAACAAATCTAGATATCAATGACATGTCATTATCACAGTTTTAAGAAAGGCTTAATGCTGTAACCCCTATTCCCTGTAAGTATATTCACACATCTATATCCTGTTGTAAACAAAAAAGTTACATACCTGCTGGAGTGCAGAACTCCTCTGTTGATATGTGGTGATATTTCAGTTTTTGCAAATGTGTGTTCTGTGTGCAGAAAGTCTCATACAGTATGGTTCACCATAGCCAGCATGTTTGCCTTTTAACATGCTTCGGATTAGCAGGTGATTGCCTCTTAATCAATCAGTTGTTCTGAAATGCTAATTGCAGGCAACACAGCTGATTTGCACTATCATCAGCCAATGGCATGCAACCACTGTACAAGATATAAGACCTTCAAGTAGATTACAACAAGGACTCTCTGATGTGTTGTGCTGGATACTACTGGGGTGAGGAGACTACGTCATCGCAGAGGGTAGGTCTGTAGAAGCTACTGTTACATAGAGATGTGTGTGATACAGGTAATAGGCCTAGGCAGAGAGTGTGAACACTTTGGAGGACAACAAGATGTAGGAGTAATTGTGTTAACTATGTCAGCCTTGTAGTAGTTGCAGAGCCAAAGTGAGGGTAGCCATTCCACTCCAATTAAGGCATGTGTTTAAGGTAATTATGTTAGGCAATGGTATCATTAACAGAGCACTAGGCTACATGTTTGCTGTGTCCTTGAGCAACATAGGAGATAAATATAACATTATGTCCACCATATGGGCAACTGTCAGGATACATGTTACAGTCTGTTACTCATTTGGAATGTGTGTGCTGGCAGTTCTTCTTATAAGCATGGGCTTCATATGTGTATGTTAGTTGTGCTGCTGTGCTAATCTGCACTGTGAGTTTGAAAAACTGAGTATTGCACTAATGATAATAGCAGGCCTCATTTGCATTGCCTGAGTTAAAATCCTCTGTGAATACATATTAATGCATGACATGACACTTTATGCACTTACAGTTTTGATATAGGGACATGTAAAGTGTGTTCCCATCTTTAGGCTGTGACTTCCATCAGGAACAAGCAGACATTTAATTTGTAATGTGTTGTGTGGATAAAGAATGCATGACTCAGTGATTAACTGGTGGCTTCACAATAATGTGATTTACATGCTACATACCACTGGATTTGAAGCCAGGACTGTGTGTGGATAAATGTATTGCTTGCAAGGAATTTAACAGACTGAGCTACTGAGTCACTGTTACAGCAGGTGTATTTGCAAGATATAAATACACATATACAGGCTGTGACATACTATTTTTACAGCCATTGTTATGTGCATGTCTTTATATGGATGTATTTCTAAACCAAGGTCCCTGTTGAACATGTATTCTATCACTAATGCCTTAGCAGGTGTACTTGTAAATGTTACAACAAAAGTAACAGCACTGACAGTACCACAGCTGGGAAATTTATCACAAAAATAAAGAAAACAAAAAATTACAATGAATAAATCCTTACAAAACAGTGGTAAATGCTTTCAGGGATCTACCCCTTCATCAGACAACAGATAAAAATCCCATAATTCATTAAATACTGGAGATTAGTCACATGATGTTTCAAAATTTCAGTTGTACCTAATAAGGACATAACAATTAGTGGATCAGTACATATTGGCACAGTTATGTAAATAAATAGACCATACATTAAAGAATTTATGGCTAAAATAAATAAAAGATGTATATAACCTAATATGGTGTACAACTATATATAATGAAAACCTGATAATCCTAGCAATAACACTATAAATCATATATATATATATATATATATATATATATATATATATATATATATATATACATATATACAAGTCTAGTACATCCAGCTTATATAGATACATACATTAAAAATTAAAATATGGAATATAAAAAGCTAATATAAATATATAGAAGTAAATTATAAGACAATCTAAAATACAATCTAAAATTCAGTCATAGCAGTAATCTCTACGCTGATTGTACCACATCAAACGTGGTCTACTTCGTCTACTGTGTAGTATGCCACTGTTTCTACATAGGTAAGACCAATAGATGCCTGAAGGACAGGATCCTCGAACATTATAGGGATATTAGGAACTGCAAGTAGAATAGTGCGATTGCTATGCACAACTTGAATACAGGACCAGAACATATTTTTAAATTTCTGGTTTTACAAATATTGTCTGAGAAATGAAGGTGGGGTAATTTATCTAATGACACAGAAGCTGCTGAGCAGAGATAGATTATTAGATTTAATGCAGACAAGCCCCCAGGGTTGAATCAAATGGTGTCACTTAAACATTTTTTAAAAGCTCGACCTTTGAAACATTGATTCTCTTGAATGGTTACACATTTTTATATTTTTATGTTACAATACAATTTTATATTTTTTATATTGTATTTTAGATTGTCTTATTTACTTATATATATATATATATATATATATATATATATATATATACATATATATTAGCTTTTTATATTCCATATTTTAATTTTTAATGTATGTATCTATATAAGCTGGATGTACTAGAATTGTATATATGTATATATATATATATATATATATATATATATATATAATTTATAGTGTTGTTGCTAGGATTATCAGGTTTTCATTATGTATAGTTGTACACCATATTAGGTTATATACATCTTTTATTTATTTTAGCCATAAATTCTTTAATGTATGGTCTATTTATTTACATAACTGTGGCAATATGTACTGATGCACTAATTGTTATGTCCTTATTGGGTACAACTGAAATTTTGAAACATCATGTGACTAATCTCCAGTATTTAATGAATTATGGGATTTTTACCTGCTGTCTGATGAAGGGGTAGATCCCTGAAAGCGCTTACCACTGTTTTGTAAGGATTTATTCATTGTAATTTTTTGTTTTCTTTATTTTTGTAATAAATTTCCCAGCTGTCAGTGCTCTTACTTTTGTTGCTTTTCATTTTTCACTGACAGTTTTGTGCTTAGAGAGGATATTTACTTTTATTTGTACTTGTAAATGTTGCTGACAAAAGGGGACCTTTATGTGCTATTAAAGACCTCGCTTACATCCATTCTTGTGTGTTTGGCTTTCTAGTAGTGTACTCTTGCACCAGACTCCATGATGCAGTCCCAATTTTTCCATTTATCGTTAAGCAAGTTTGCGTGACATGGCGGGATGAGTAGCTCTGCTGAAACAAGCTTAATGACTGTAAACTGCAATTACTATGTTTTACTTAAAACACCTGTTTTAATTAACAGCTGTGTGGCATGGCCGGTTAATGCAGCAGCCTACAGGTGTGATGGTCGTGGGTTCAAAGTAATGGACAGGTGTTTATTTTGTACATGTTTATTTAAAACACATATATCAGCATAGATCCATTTAACTGAGCTTAGCGAAGCTGTGTAACATGGCACGCCGTGCAGCATCGTATTTAAAATATATATATATATATATAAAAAAGAAAAATGGGGAGATAGAAAAGTGGTGAAATGGGGTGCAAGCAGGGGGAAAAAACAGTACACTGACTCTAACCCCAAAAGAGAGGGGTGAGGACAGCATAATTGCGTTGTTAAGCCAGTTGGACCAAATTATGTGTGACCAGTGGACATGTGCAAAATGAAGAGCTATGTATGGGGTGAAATTTTTTTTTTTTGGAAAAGGTGCCCATTTTTCTAAGGTGAGAGTGGAATGCTAGAGGAGGGATATAGGTATGTGTGGAGGGAGGTAAGTTAGGTAGCTGAGGAAGCTTTAGCAGACAGTCAAGACAGCAGACAAAGGTGGTGTGTGACACAAGAGGGTGGTAAACACCTTGGATGGGGAGGGTGTTTTGGAATCTCAGTCCAATGTACTTCTACAAGGTAGCAGTGTGACTCACATCCCTACCCATGGAACTGTCAACACTGCTCCATCACTGCCCCAAGGGTGGCAGTGATGGAAGCTGGGCTGCAGGGTGAGCCTGCCCCACCAGGGTAGTCAGCATGCTGTCCATCAGACTCAGGCATCATCCAAACCCACGGTAGACAATCCTGTGCACCAAACCCAGCAGTTTGTCACAGGTGACAACTCCCCATCCACCACTGCTCCCAGAGGGGGCCCCTCCCATGGGGTGGTACTACCTAATGCTGCAGGTAGTGCCGGAGCAGCAGAGGGGGCACAACCAGGCTGGGTTCCAGACGTGCTGGGACCCAGTGCCACAGCCGGAGGAGGCAAGGTAAGTTGATCACTAGGAACCAGACAATTTTGACTCATTGTAGTAAAGTAGTTATAACAATAAGTTAAAGTTAGTATTAGCTAAACCAATGTAGTATTAACAGAATGGAACATAATATTTAATAAGCCAAATACATATTAAAGTATATTATGTAACACAACATTAATGCACTCTCTTGAGGCACTCCTACATCGATATCTGTGCAGTAACTGAGACCTGATTCAAGGCTCCAGAGAGCACCCCTGCAATACCAGGCTACAACTCTTACCACACTTTTCGGCCACCAAACCAGGACCAAAACATTAAAGGTGGAGGAGTGTCAATATTCACCAAGGATATTCACACCACCAGGCTAGTTGCCCAACACAATGCGTCTGAAATACTCCAGGTGCAACTAACACAAGGTAAGACTGCAATCCAAATTGTAGCTTGCTACAGATCCCCCACCATACCCCAAGATTATCACTACACCTTTCTAAACATACTGGAAAATATTATGATAGAACCAAACACCCTAATACTGGGTGATTTTAACTACCCTGCCATTAACTGGGAAAACTACTCATGTACCAACACCTTTGCCCAACAGTTCTTGGAATTCATAAATTCCAATGTCCTGGATCAACTAATTCATACTCCCACCAGGGGCTCCAATATCCTAGACCCGGTCATTACCAACATGGGAAAACGATGCTCCACACCTATGGTCACCCACTCGTTAGTCAGGTCTAACCATAAGCTAATCACCCTTAACATCCACATCCCACTCCCACCCCCCAGTAAGGAAACCTCCATAAAAAACTTCTCCAAAGCCAACTTCATGCTACTCAAGTCAGAAGTGACAAACTTCATGACACCCATGCAGACAGGAACTGAAAGTTCAACTGCTGAATCCTACACTAAGGCACTGTACGAGCACATCCACTCATGCATGAATTGTGCCATCCCAAATAGAACCAATATGCTCTCATCCAAAAAAAGGAAGCCAATCTGGTGGTCCCCTGCCATAAACAAACCTTACAACAAAAGGAAGAAACTGTTTCAGAAAAGAGGAAAATCCCAGGATGCAAAAAACTCCATTACCAGCCTCAGTAAGAAACTGAGATCCCTCATAAAATCCTCCAAAGCTAGTTACAAAAATAAAATTGCCAAAGATTCTAAAGACAACCACAAGGCATTCTATAACTATGTCAAGAATCTAAATGGCAATGCTCAGATCTGCTCTGAGCTAAAACAGAATGGCATTAAATATACTGATCCCAAGGATATTGCCAATATTCTGGCAGATCGACTCAGTGCCAACTTCACCCCCCTCTCACCCCCTAAATGGCCCATCTCAATACCAGAAGATTGCCAAATTCCGGTGATAACAGACACACAGGTAAAAAACGCACTCTCCAAAGCTAAGAATACAGCATCCATGGGACCAGATGACATCCTGGGCTGTGTATTACATGAACTACAATATGAACTTGCACCTCACCTAAGTGTCATGTTTAATCATAGCCTCACCTCAGGTTTCGTGCCCACTAAGTGGCACAGAGCTACAGTTATCCCACTCCACAAGGGAGGATCCACCTTGGATCCCAGAAACTACCATCCCCATCAGTCTTACAAGCCTTATCTGCAAGGCCATGGAGCGTATTATCATGGAACGTATAAACAAAGACATTGGCAACCTTCAAACACTGGACCCCACCCAGTTTGGGTTCCTGAAGGGCTGATCTTGTCTCCTGAACCTGACTGACTTCTTCGAATCAGTCTCCAGAACCATGGACAAGGGTAAGGTGGTCCACACAGCCTATCTAGACCTTGCCAAGGTCTTTGACACCATCCCCCACTCTGGAATCATAGATAAACTTACTAAGCTGGGCATTAATCCCTACGTCATACAATGGGTTGCTAACTGGCTTACTGATAGAACCCACACTGTAAAAGTAGCCGACTCCAAATCCAGCTCCAGACAAGTGACAAGTGGAGTACCTCAGGGTTCAGTCCTGGGACTGCTCTTGAAGTACAGGCCAACACTAAGGGACTCTGGCTAACAAAGTTCGCAGATGACTGCAAACTGGGAGCCATTATTGAATCCCCAAATGATATGGATACTCTACAAAAGGGCCTTACAGAAACATATGATTGGTGCCAGAGCCATGGGCTCAAGCTCAATGCCAAGAAATGTATAGTTATCCCCTTTGGGAAAAAACATGTATCCGTGAATTACCATATAGGTGGCAGTACACTAAACACCGAAAGTGTGATAAGAGACTTAGGGACACAAGTGGACAGTGGTCTCACCTTCGATAACCACATCGCCACAACAGTCAGGAAATCCTTCTATGTGGTACACCTCATCACTAATGGCTTTTCATCCAGAAAAAAGGAGGTCATTGTCCCACTGTACTCATCCCTCATTAGACCCATTATAGAATACAACGCCCCGTTTGGTATGTACCTCTCAAGACATCTGCAGCAACTGGAAAGGCCGCAGAAATACCTCACTAAAAGAATCACATGCCTAAAGCAGATGCCCTACACTGACCGCCTTAAAAAACTCCAGCTATACTCTGTCACATATCATCTTCTCAGAGGCGATCTCTGCTTAACATACAAGGCCATGTCAAACCCAGAGCTGTTGGACATGCTACACTTAAAGAAATCCCAATCCCTCATAGCCACACACTCCAGGGATCTAAATCTTGTCATCACAATAAACAAAACATGCTGGATAGATAGGTTCCTAACCCAGAGACTCCCCAGACTCTGGAATAGATTGCCCATACATGTCAAGCAGAGTGCCTCTTTGGCCCTTTTCAAAAGGAACCTTGACGATTGGATGGGAGAAAGGAAATTCACCCCGGGGATCATGTCAGTCGCCCTGTTAGACAGGGGTCCAGGGAAGTAAATAGTGTGGGAAAAAACAGCCAGGGAATTGTTATGGCTAGGCTTGTATAGGCCCTAGGGCTGATAGCCTAGTACCAACCTATGAACCTATGAACCTATAAGTAACATAACAGTAAGCATGTTAACGGCAAACCAGTATGAATTAAACTATAAGACCAGAAAATCAGTGTAACAAAATATGTTAATATTAAATCATAATAATAAATAACAATAATAAATTAAAGAAACTAAGGGGTGGGTACAGAGAGAAAAACATACCATTAGTTACCTAACAGGTAATATTACTACACAGAGTACAAATACAAACTTCTACAGGTGTACAGTGTCAGTTGTGAGTACAATGACTACAATTCTATAGCTGACATAGCACATACATACCTCTCAAGCTGTTAGAATGGGACAGTATGGGCCAAGCAGTAACAAATGCAGGTACACAGCTATACAGAACAGTTTCGCATAATGTGGACTTGCATAACTACCAAGGTGTTATGTAAATGGACTTGAAAATATATAGCAGTCTAGGTAATCATTTATGTGGTAACCATGGAACAGACAGATTGGGCAGTTGCAATTACATTACAAAAAATTGTGACAGTTGAGAAGCATGTTTGTGTACATTAAGTAAACTAGACAGGTGCCATGCCTTATTTGGCAGGCATGGGAGTAGAACCCAATAGCTGTGACTGCATGGTACATCTGCAAATAATGTAACAACTGACTGCAGCAACTTAGAACAGACATGCAATGATTACAGCCCTATTGCAAATATTAAGACACATTTATTTAGGAAACCACAATGCTGCTTAACACTTTATTGGTATTGCTGATAATTCTCTGTGAAATCTACACATACTATCTGCTTATAGAGTGGGCTACCTGAGCCATATACCTTTTGTTCATGGAGTGGAAAAATTTGAGCATTATGTGACTGAAATTAGCCTGGAGACAACCTTAAATCATACTATTAGTTGAGAAAATCATTTTACAGGACATTCCTTTTGCAGTGTAGAGCTATTACACTTTTACACTTGACTGCAGTGATACTAGAACACACATGCAATGAATACAGCCGTGCTGCAAATATTAAGACAGATTTATTTAGGAAACCACAATGCTGCTTAACACTTTATTGGTATTGCTGATAATTCTCATGTTTATTGCAATACAGTTGTTATTGTTCATTTATTGCACTACAGTTCTAATTGCCCATTTATTGTACTACATGTCTAATTCCCCATTTATTGCACTACAGTTTTTATTGTTTATTCTTTATTGTAGTACATTTTTATTCTTTATTGCTTATTGCACCACAGGTAGCATAATATATCCATACTTACCACACTCGTGGCATAACCTGACCAGGCACTTGGCATAGGACTGAGCATTGCAATTCCTCTCAGCTGCAGCTGTTGGGAGAGAAGCACGCCATTATGCATACCAGTTTTGCACACATTCAGCTTGCATTTTGGTAAAACAGTGGAAAAATACTTACATATTTGTGGGGCATGCCCAGCCCTAGCCTCTTGGATGCAGGTGTCCAATGTTCCCCTTTTTCTCTGCTTCAGGTCATCATAGTGGTGACGGCACTGCTCACCAGTGTGGGGGATATCAGTAGCACTGGTAAGATCCCTGACCAACTGATCCCAGGCCTCAGCCTTACACTCTGAGCCCTAGTAACTCTGCCCTGCAGCAGCCTAAGTTTATAATTCTGTATGAGGAGCCCGACAAAAAACATGGACTCCTGCACACTCCATCTCTGCACCAGAAAGTGCACACCCTCTCTAACACTGCCTGGCATATTAGCAGGTAAGCAGACACAAACAAATGGTGCAGAATTCCTGCCTACTGGCCTTAATATAGGCTGTTTTCCTGCCCTTACACGTCATTCAGCAACATTCAAACAGCACTGCTGTGCTTAGCATTGTGCAAAAAGCTAAGTGCAGCTGAGCAGCATGAAAATTTGCACAACCATGGCTTTAGTGAAGCTTAGCAGTGCACAAACAATATTAGCTGTTAACCATGTTTAAGCAGTGCTTAGCACTGCACAGCTCTCCCAAATGTAAAAATATTGATTTTAATTTAAAAGGCATTTTATGTTGCATTCAAAAAATACGTATCCTAGGGACTTGAACCCAGGACCTACGGAACTTTAGAACATCACGCTACCCATTTAGCTACTTGGATAATATACAAAATAATATACATTCACAGACACTACTAAGCAATCACTGCACACCATGCAAACGGGCGTAAATGGGCATAAACAAAAGCTGAATAAATAATTAATTACATCCGATTTCTATTTTTAGAAGTCTGACAGATGTCTGTTGTGTATGTGTAAGCACAGCTTGGCATTGCTGCACTCCACACCATGCCATGCATCATCATCATCATCATCTTTTGGCTGTTCCCATTAGGGGTCGCCACAGCGGATCATCTGTTTCCACTTCTTCCTGTCCTCTGTATCTTGCTCTGTCACACCAACCACCTGCATGTCCTCTCTCACCACATCCATAAACCTTATCTTAGGCTTTCCTCTTTTCCTGTTACCTGGTAGCTTCATCCTTAGCAACTTTTTCCCAATATACTCAGCATCCTTCTAAGCACATGTCCAAACCAATGTAATCTTGCCTCTCTGGCTTTGTCGCCAAACCTTCCAACCTGGGCTGACCCTCTAATATACTTATTCCTAATCCTGTCCACCCTCGTCACACCCACTGCAAATCTTAACATCTTTAACTCTGCCACATCCAGCTCAAACTCCTGCCTTTTTGTCAATGCACTGTCCAACCCATATACCATAGCTGGTCTCACTACCCTCTTGTAGACCTTCCCTTTCACTCTTACTGGTACTCGTCTGTCACAAATCACTCCTGACACTCTTCTCCACCCACTCCATCCTGCCTGTACTCTCTTCTTCACCTCTCTTCTACACTCACCATTACTCTGAACTATTGATCCCAAGTATTTAAACTCATCCACCTTCACCACCTCTACACCTTGTATCCTCACCATTCCTCTAGCCTCCCTCCCATTCACACAAATATATTCTGTCTTAGTCCTGCTGACCTTCATTCCTCTTCTCTCTAGAGCATATCTCCATCTCTCCAGGGTCTCTTCCACTTGTTTCCTACTCTCACTACAGATCACAATGTCATCTGCAAACATCATAGTCCACGGGGACTCCTGTCTGATCTCGTCTGTCAACCTGTCCATCACCATTGCAAATAAGAAAGGGCTCAGAGCTGATCCTTGATGTAATCCCACCTTCACCTTAAACGCATCCGTCACTCCCACCGCAAACCTCACCACTGTCACACTACCCTCGTACATATCCTGTACCACTCTTACATACTTCTCTGACACTCTCGACTTCCTCATACAATACCTCAACTCCTCTCTAGGCACCCTGTCATATGCTTTCTCTAAGTCTAAAAAAACACAATGGAACTCCTTTTGACCTTCTCTGTACTTCTCCATCAACACTCTCAGAGCAAACATCGCATCTGTAGTGCTATTTCCTGGCATGAAACCACACTGCTGATCACTAATCATCACATCCCTTCTTAACCTAGCTTCCACTACTCTTTCCCATAACTTCATGCTGTGACTGATCAATTTAATCCCTCTGTAGTTACTACAGCTCTGCACATCACCCTTATTCTTAAAAATCAGTACCAAAACACTTTTTCTCCATTCCTCAGGCATCCTCTCACTTTCCAAGATTTCATTAAACAATCTAGTTAAAAACTCCACTGCCATTTCACCTAAATACTTCCATGCTTCCACAGGTATATCATCTGGACCGACAGCCTTTCCATTCTTCATCCTCTTCATAGTTATCCTTACTTCCTCCTTGCTAATCCATTGTACTTCATGATTCACTATCCCCACATCATCCAACCTTCTCTCCCTCTCATTCTCTTCATTCATCAACCCCTCAAAGTACTCTTTCCATCTCCTCAACACACTCTCCTCGCTTGTAAGTATGTTTCCCTCATTATCCTTTAATACCTTTACCTGCTGCACATCTTTCCTAGCTCGGTCCCTCTGTCTAGCCAATTGGTACAGGTCCTTTTCTCCCGCCTTAGTGTCCAACCTTTCATACAAATCTTCATATGCCTTATCCTTAGCCTTCGCCACCTCTCTCTTTGCCATGCACCTCATCTCCTTATACTCCTATCTACTTTCTTCATCTCTCTGACAATCCCACTTCTTCTTTGCCAACCTCTTTCTCTATATACTCTCCTGTACTTCCTCATTCCACCACCATGTCTCCAACATTAAAAAAAAAAACAGTTATTATAATTAATTACATTCAGTTTCTATTTTTAGATGTCCGGCAGGTGTCAGCTGTCTATGTATAAGTGCGGCTTGGCATTGCTGCATGCTGCGCAGTGCCACACAAATGGCCATTAAAAAAATAAAAAAGACATAACACTTTATACATTTAATTCACAAACTATTAATACACAGCACATTTCACCAGTAACACAGAACATTACAGGGAGCCTCACATGTACATAACATCTGACCAGTCTCTACACTTCTGCTTACATGGATTCAGTATCCCTGTTACTATGCTGTCCAGCTGTAACTATATGATCCAATGAGAGTTGCATATTATCACCAGTGAGCAGAATGTCATCAGCAAAAAGTTGAATTTTAGATGAAATTTTTTCATTTATTTTAAAACCTTTAATGTTTATGTTAGATCTTATATAGATTATAAAGGTGATAAAGGGCATCCCTGTTTGGTACCTTTTAAGATATCAAAGGGGCTAGATATAAAGAGGCTATTTTGACAGAAGAAATTGAGTTATCATAAAGCTTTTTAATTAAATTTATGAAATCAGTGGCAATGTTATATTCATTTAGTGCTCTGAACAAGTATGACCAATTCACAGAGTCAAAAGCTTTATCCATATCTAAGCTTATTATGGATATCTCTTTTTTATTTTGTTTGCCATATCAATCAAAGAAAAAAAGAAGTTAAGTACCTACCATAACGTTCTATGTTTGTTAGCCTTCATCTCACCTTCCTTCTTGCTGGTTGGGTTCAGAGCCGATCCTCGGCTCCAACTCGGCCGATTTACTATAGCACGAGAGCTTTTACTGGCTCGAGGCTAACCCCTATCCCAACATGCAGAGTGCTAGCTACCCAGGTCTTGTTTTTAATAGCCCACACTAGACATACATAGTAAAAAACAATTGTTTTATTAAGATCCTAACCATTTAAGATAGGAAGAAAAGATGAACAAAACAAGGCATGGTTAACTAACCTGGTATGTCAGCAGGAAACTCAGCCAGTGTAACCAATAAAGGAACTCCTCTTAAACTTCCAGGAAGGGGGAAGGAGGGGGGGACACAAGAAGGAAGGCAAGATGAAGGACAACAAACATGGAACATTATGGTAGGTACACGTCTTTATGTTATGTTGTCCCATCTCACCTTCATTCCTGCTGATTGGGACCGCATCCCCAGCACTTGGTTCTTGGGTGGCTCACTGGAACACACTCTTCAGGACCATGGAACCAAAGGATGCCCTATTCTGTGAGACCAAATCCACTTTGTAATGAGTGATAAAGGTATGAGGATTTGCCCATGTTGCTGCTGCATTGAATCAAAAGGCAATTCAGCTTAGAAGGCACAGAGGTGGCTAAGGCCCTGGTTGACTGTTCTCTGGGCCTTCCTGGGAGCGTCTTTTTATGCAAATCATATGAATAACTGATGGTGTTCAACAACCCTTTTTATAAGGTCACTTTTGAAACTGAAGAACTTTGTTTATTGTCAGCAAAGGATACAAACAATTGGTCTGATTTTATAAGGTCTTTGGTCCCGTGTAAATAAAAATGTATTCTATGAACATCCATTTGGGGGAGTCTCTACTCTGCCTTGTTGCTGTAATTGTGGAAGAACACAGGAAGCTCAATGGACTGATTTAAGTTATACTCTGACCATACCTTTGACAAGAAGGAAGGATTGGTCCTAAGAGAGAGACTATCTTTGTGAAAAATGAGATACGGTGAGCTAATAGACAAAGCATGTAATTCAGAAACCCATCTAGCTGAGGTTATAGCAACTAAGAAGAGGGTTTTCCAAAACAGAAATTTCAGGGGACAAGATGCTGCTGGTTCAAAAGATGGCAAAACCGTAGGTAGGTTCATAGGTAGGTACTAGGCTATCTGCCCGAGAGCATTTATAAGCCTAGCCAGAGTGTGTCGGCTTTTGCCGCCCCATTGATTAATTAACTGATCCTCTGTCAAGCAGTGCCAATGAACTGATCTCAGGGGTGTATTTTCTGTTATCCATCCACTCGTCAAAGTTTCTCTTGAAGAGTGTTAGTGAGGGGCTCTGCCTAATGTAGTTTGGAATTTTGTTCCAAAGCATGGAAAGTCTCTGTGACAGGAATCTATCCCTCCAGCATGTTCTATTTATTGTTCTGGCAAGGTTTACCTCACTAGAGAGTGTGGCTCGCAGTGACTTGGATTTCTTTAGGAGGAGCATGTCCATCAATTCTGAGTTGGACATGGCTTTGTAAGTCAGGCAGAGATCACCTCTGAGTAAACGATATGCCACTGAGTACAGCCAGAGTTTTTCAGTCGGGCTGCATAGGACATGTTTGAGGCCAGTAATCCTCTTGGTGAGGTACTTTTGTGGTCTTTCCAGCTGTTGGAAGTGTCTTGTGAGGTATATCCCAAATGGGGCATTGTACTCTATGATGGGTCTAATGAGTGATGAGTAGAGGGGCACTATAACCTCTTTATTTCTAGATGCGAACCCTTTAGTAATTAGATGGGCCACATAGAAGGATTTCCTAACTACTTTGGCAATATGATTGTCAAAGGAGAGATTACTAGCTACCTGGGTCCCCAGATCCCTTATTACCTTTTCTGTATTAAGGGGGCTGCCACCTATGTGGTAATTTGTGGGTGTTTTGTTTTTCCCAAATGGGATGACTATGCATTTTTTGGCATTTAGCTTGAGGCCATGACTTTGACACCAGGTGTCCGTCTCAGTAAGGCCCTTTTGGAGGATGTCCGTGTCAGCTGGAGAGTCAATTATGGCTCCCAGTTTGCAGTCATCGGCAAACTTGGTTAGCCATAGTCCTCCTGTGTTTGCCTCTACTTCTGAGAAGTATATACCGAACAGTAGAGGTTCCAGGACCGAGCCTTGCGGGACACCACTTGTGACTGGTTTAGAGTCAGACCTGGAGCCTGCTATTCTTACCGTGTGAGTTCTGTCTGTAAGCCAGTTGGCAACCCATCTCGTGACGTAGGGGTTTATGTTCAGGCTGGTGAGATTTTCTGTAATACCCGAGTGGGGAATGGTGTTGAAAGCCTTGGTGAGGTCAAGGTAGGCTGTGTGAACCACCTTTCCCTCGTCCATGGCCTTGGTGACTGTCTCGAAGAAGTCAACCAGGTTTAGTAGGCATGATCTGCCCTTAACAAAGCTGAACTGGGTCAGGTCAAGTGTTTAGAGGTTCCCAATGTCTTTATTAATGAGTTCTATGATGATGCACTCCATAGCCTTGCAGACCAGGCTAGTCAGGCTTATGGGGCGATAGTTACCAGGGTCAGTTGTGGCCCCTCCTTTGTGGAGAGGAATAACCGTTTCTGTGCGCCATTCTATGGGTATATAGCCTGTGGAGAGGCTGAGGTTGAACAGCGTATTTAGGTGGGGGGTTAGTTTGTTCTGTAGTTCGTGCAAGACACAGCCTGGGGCACCATCTGGTCCCATTGACACTGTGTTTTTGGCTTTTGAAAGGGCTGTTTTCACCTGTGCGTCTGTGATTTTTGGGACACTACACTTTTCCGGTATTGTTGTGGGCCCTTTTGGGGTTGAGAGGGGGGTGAAGTTAGCACTGAATCTATCTACCAGGATGTTAGCAATATCAGTAGGTTCAGTATATTTTGTGCTATTTTGCACTAGTTCAGTGCATATCTGTGAACTGCCACTTAGATTCTTAACATAGCTAAAGAAGGCTTTGTGGTTATCTTTTGAATACTTGGCTATTTTTCTTTCAAAGTTAGCCTTGGATGATTTCATGAAGGACCTTAGTTTCTTACTGATACTGATCAGGGATATCTTTCCTTCTTGGGATTTGCTTTTTTTTTCTGAACTAGTTTCCTCCTTCTATTGTATAGCCTGTTTATGGCAGGGGTCCACCAAACTGGTTTCCTTCTCTTAGAGGAGTGAGTCTTGGTTTTGCTAGGGATGGCATGATCCATGCATCCTTGTAGTTGCTCATAGAGTGCATTTGTAAAGGTTTCTGCATCTTGGGCAGCGTTATCCTTTAGCGTGGGGGCTGTGAAACTTACCACCTATGTCTTAAGTAAAGTGACGTTTGCTTTAGAAAAGTTTTTTACTGTAGTTTCCTTAGTTGGGGGTGGTGGTGGGGTGTGGACATCCAGAGTGATTAGTTTATGGTCTGATCTAACCAGTGATGGGTTGACCTCCAGTGTGGAACACCTTTCGCCCATGTTGGTGATGACCAGGTCCAATATGTTTTCACCTCTGGTAGGGGAGTTTACCAGCTGATCCAGGGTGTTTGAGTTGATGAATTCCAGGAAGCGCTGGGTCTGGGAGTTTGTACTTGAGTTGTTTTCCCAGTAATTGAAATCACCCAATATCAGGGTATTCAGTAGGACCTTCATGTTTTCCAGTGTCTTCAGAAAGGTGGAGTGGTGGTCATGGGTCATGGAGGGGGATCTGTAGCAGGCCACAATTTGCATTGCAGATTTGCCCGATGTTAGTTGCACATGCATGATCTCAGAGGTATCCTGCTGCGCCACTAACCTGGAGGTGTAGGTATCCTTGATGAATATATGGATACACCCCCTCCTTTTGTGTTTTGGTCCATGTTCTGTGGCTGAAACATGTGGTATGAATTGTAGCCTGCTAGTGCTGGGGTGCTCTCTGGAGCCTTGAACCAGGTTTCAGTTACTATACAGATGTCAACGTTCTCCATACTGAGGAGTGCTTTGAGCGCGTGCATTTTGAGATTTAAACTCCTGGCGTTGAGTAGCATAACCCTCAGTTTTTTGTTAATTATGCTGTTTACGGAGGTGGGTTTGACTTTTGAGCCTTGCCTAAAAAAGGCACTATGGGGGCAGCAAGAGCCTTAGCCAGTATTCAAAAGCCTAGGGGTGACAGGTGCAAGCTGTCTCTTGCGAAGCAACACAGCTTGTCGAGCATGTCATCCCAGGCTGACAGACACTGGCTCCCCTTTGAATGACACCAGAAGCTTAGCCAATTGTTGAAATTGATCATTTTTTTCTTTATACTGAGGTATCATTCTTGGTGAGGGCAGGCTGCTAGTCAGGGTCAGGGTCATACCAGCCTGGGCTACATGATCAGAGAGCTCTTCCATGTCTCTTTTCATGTAGTCCAGGGAGGTACGTCTCAGGTCATTCACACCAACATGAACAATGACAGAGTCATATTTGTACTTGCTCTGGAGTGACCTGAGTGCTTGTGTTATGTGGTGGATTCTGGCTCCCGACAGGCAGCTAACAGTAACCTTCTGCTTGTCCAGCCTAGTGAGTGGGAAATCAGTGTGCCTGACTATAGAGTCACCTATTATTAGTGTGTTAAGTATGTTATTTCGCCTTAAGGGCTGTGATTGTGCGGCACACTGATTTTGTGTTTTATGTGTTGTCTGGTTTGTGACGGGAGGTGCAGGTTGTTTGTGTGTCTGCTTTGGAGGTCTCTGATGCTTTTTCAGGTTTTTATTTAGAGCCTCCAAGTATGATTTTGTGTATTTATGTGCATTTTTTGCCAGTGCTGTTTTAGTAGGTCTGTGTGTGGCAGGAGGTGCGGTGCAAGTGTTAACCTTCTCCTCTTGTCTGTCTGTTCCAGTCTTGGGTGGAGACAGCTTAGCTTCCAGTTTGGCTGTATAATTGCATCTCTCGCATATGTTAGTGTTTTGTGGGAGGAGGAGAGGGTTGTCTGTGTACATGTGGCAGTTGTAACATTGCCTCAGGATACCCAGATTCACCAGCTGGACTGGAGAGTACACCTGAAATTGCCCTTTGGTCATGCCTGAATAGTAGGGTGAGCTGCTTAGATGCTTGATTGGTGAGGGGTGGATAAAGAGCCTTGCCCTGCTGGGCAATGAGTGTCATGGTATATTAGTGCTTGCTATTAGGTCTGAGCAAGTGCTGGGCTGTAGGATGCTTTTTGAGTGCTTAGCTTGAGAGTTAGACTAGTTTCAAGGGAAAAACTGAAGAGGAGACTTAGTGGAGCCGGGAATAATTTAACTGTAGCTAACCAGCACTGCCTGGTGTGCAAAACCATGCAAACGCAGTTTTTATAGTAGGGAAATGAAAGATATAAATTAGCCCAAAATGGCCATTAAGCTACTAACTTCTGGGCTGGAACCACTCCTCCAAGGACAGATAGGTTGCTCAAAGCTCCCTTCTCTCACAGGTGAACAGAGAAACTTCCTTCTATTCAAGTAAGGTATGGGCAACTCAGAAATTAGTATCACAGCCCTGAATTCAGCACTAGCCTGAAAACTGGACTATACTAGCTTAGAAAGGTGGGAAAAGTACAGTTGTGTACACTTACCATAAATGTAGATGTTCGAGTGTATTCACTGTTGCAGTCATTACATTTGGGTAATCTGCTGGCAGGTTGCCCTCAGTCGGCCTGATTAACAAAGTCTTGGGTCCTGTGTCGGATGCTGTCCCTTCTTCCATGATGTCAGGTCGTCAGGGGTATAAAACATGCAGCCAAACGCCATTACATCAGTTTTTCTTGCCCCAGATGTCAGATGCCCCCCAAATGGGGAGCAAAATATATATATATAATGTAAAACACAACAATATCCCTCCAAACAAAAGCAAATACACCAAAAAGGTGCAAAAGAAAGGAGAGGCACAGTAAGAGAAAAAACAGGGGGCTGGAGGGAGGGTAACCAGGACTGCAACAGTGAATACACTCGAACATCTACATTTATGGTAAGTGTACACAACTGTACTATGTTCTTTGTGTTTCACTGTTGCAGTCATTACATTTGGGTAGATTCCCAAAGCTATGGTTGGGAGGATGGATTTATACAGCATTAGGACCGGCTATAAGGCGCTGCAAAACAGCAGTGCCAAAGCCAGCTCTGGATTTAGAGAAAATTGGTAAATGATAGTGCTTGGTGAAAGTATGAACTGAACTCCAGGTAGCAGCTTCTAGAATATCCCTGGTAGGAACACCTCTGAGAAAGGCTGTAGAAGGAGAGGCAGCCCTGGTGGAATGGGATCTGATCCCCTGGGGGATAGGTTTTCCATGGTGCTTATAGCAGAAATGAATACAATGGCTTATCCATTTGGAAATGGTTTGCTTTGAAATAGCCTTTCCCTCTGCTCCTACAGCAAATGCTACCAGCAGTTGTTCAGATTTTCTTCGAGATTTAGTCCTATCCAAGTAAAATCTGAATTGTCTGTGTACATCCAATGAATGCAGAATCCGCTCCCCCTTGTTCTGTGGATTAGGAAAGAAAGTTGGCAAATGAATGGACTGATTAAGAACCACACTGGATACCACCTTGGGCATGAAGGATGGGTTGGTCCTGAGTGACACCCTGTCCACATGAAAGATGATGAAAGGCTCCACTGCCATAAGGGCCTGTAATTCAGAAATCCTTCTAGCCGAAGTGACTACTAAAAGAAAGGCTGTTTTCGAGGAAAGAAATTTTAAGTCTGCAGTAGCAGCTGGCTCGAAAGTAGGTAGAGTGAGTATCTCCAATACAAAGTTAAGGTCCCAGGCAGGGGATGGATCTCTCCTGGGTGGCCTCAAGTTTTTGGCCCTTCTGAGATACTGCTTTATCAGAGGATGAGAGAAGAGGGGGGTTCTGTGTTGTAATGAGCTGAAATGGCTGAGGCATGGATTTTTATGGAAGAAAAAGGCAGGCCCTTGTGAAGCATCTCAGTTAAGTATTGCAAAATCTGAGGTAAATTGGGCACTGCTGTGCTCATCCCTTGAGATTGATTCCAGGCACAGAATGTTTTCCATTTGTCAGCATAAGATTTTCTAGTACTAAGCCTTCTTGCCTCCAAAATGACATCCATCACAAGTTTGCTGAGGGATGCTAAGGGGGAATTTAAGTGATTAGCCAGGCTGCAAGATTCAAAGTTTGGAGTTGAGGGTGCAGAATTTGGTTGTTCTGCTGAGACAGTAAGGAAGGTGTCTGAGGCAGGTGCCATGGAGGAATTAGTGACAGACTACATAGGAGTGGGTACCAGTGTTGGCGAGGCCAGTCTGGAGCAATCAAAATAATTTTTAGTTTGTCCGGTTTGACTTTTAGTAGAACTTTGGAGAGCAGAGGCAGAGGGGGAAAGGCATAGACTGTTTGGTTTTCCCAACTGAAGGACAGTGCATCCACTTTCCAAGCTTTTTTGTAAGGAGTTCTTGTGAAAAATTTGTCCAACTGTTAGTTCTGGGGTGAGGCAAAAAGATTTATGTCTCGGCTTCCCCATTTGCGTGTCAACATGTTGAAAATCCGTGGTTCCAGTTTCCATTCGCGTGGATCCATGAGATTTCTGCTTAGTTCATCTGCCAAAATATTCAGCTTTCCTGGCAGGAATTGAGCTTGTAGTTGTACTTGATAGCTCAAGGCCGTGTTCCACAATGCCATGGCTAGTCTGCAGAGGGGGTAGGAATGTGTACCCTCCTGCTTGTTTATGTACCACATAACTGTGGTGTTGTCCGTCTTTACCATTAGCTGTCCTGGATGAAGGTAGTCTTTGAAGGCTGTCAGTGCATTCTGTACAGGTAGCATTTCTTTTTGATTAATATGAAAGTGCATTTGATTTGGGCTCCATTTGCTCTGAATGCACTTCCCTGCCAGATGAGCCCCCCATGCATAGTCTGAAGCATCTGTAGTCAGAGTTTGGGTGGCAGGGGTGGTGTGAATGGCAGTCCCTTGTTTTGGTGGCAGGCCTCTGCCCACCATAGGAACTCTAGTTGCACGCAAGGTATGATAGGAATCATTATTTCCAGGCTGTGACAATGTTGACTCCATAAACTTTTTAAGTACCACTGAAGTTTCCTCATATGCAGTCTTGCATATGGAATTAGAAGAATGCAGGAAGCCATGAACCCTAAGGCTTGCAGTATTTGTTTTGCAGATAGCAGGGTTTTTGTGGCCACCTGTTTGAAGTAAGTCACCGAATGAATTTGCTTTTCTGGTGTTGCCACATTTCTTGGACAGTCTGTCCCAGATACTGCCCCCCCCAACCTATCTGGGAGGCGTCCATACTTACTGTGGCTACAAGGTGGGGGTCTAGAAAGGATCTGCCCAGAGTCACCTGGGGGGAGACAAGCCACCATACTAAGTCCTTTTTGCAAGTTTCCTTGATCAAGATCATGTGTGATACTGGTAAATCCTGGAATGACCACTGACCAAAAAGAAGCCACTGCAGAATCAGCATGTGGAAATATGCCAAAGGAACTAGTGTAATTGCAGCAGCCATTGTGCCCAAGACTTGTACAACTTCTCTTGCCTGAACTCTCATCTTTTTTATGAGAAACGAACCTTGCTGACGAATGGTTGACACCCTGTCTTGAGGCAGTTTTGCTATCATGCGTTTTCTATCTAAGTCTGCCCTGATAAAGGTAATAGACTGACAAGGCAACAAGGCAGACTTTTCATAGTTTATGGTGATGCCTAACTGGGAACAAGTTTGGATTGTGTAGTACCATGCTTTGATTAGCTGATGCTTGGTGGTAGCAGTGCGGTGCCAGTTGTCTAGATATGGAAACACCTGGAATCCTAGAAGCTTCAGGTGAGCCGTGACCCCTGCCATACACTTGGTAAACACCCTGTGGGCTGTGGTGAGACCAAAGGGCAGGGCTCTCAACTGATAATGACTGTCTTCCAGCCAGAAGCATAGGAATCACCTGGATTGCCTGTACATTTTTATGTGGTAGTACACATCCTGGAGATCTATGGAGCACATCCAATTGTCCTGACCCAAGAAGGGAAGAATGGACTGCAGTTTTACCATCCAGAACTTTGTCTTTTTGATGACTGGTTTAGCTTGCTGAGATCTAAAATGGGTCTCCAGTCACCTGTCTTTTTTGGAACTAAAAAGAACCTTGAGTAAGTTCCGAATCCGATTTGGTCTGCAGGGACTTCTTGGATGTTTCTTTTTTCTAGCAATCCTTGAACCTCTAGGATTGCGTGATCCCAAAGACTGGGTGGAACATCTGGGATAGAACGTTTTTCTTTTGAGGGGGGTAACTGAGAAAAAGGAATTTTGTAACCCCTGGATATTATCGACAGTACCCATGCTTCCCTTGTGATAGTTTGCCAGGCTGCTGGGTACAGTGATAGTCTGCCCCAACTGCCTCCAGAGGTGGACAGTCAAGCCTCCCTTCAGGAGTGCTGGAAGGGCCTAGCAGAGAATGTATCTCTGTCGCACTGCTGTTGTGGACCCCCTCTGCTGCGAGGGTGGCGTCTTCCGTTGTTGTTTCCCCCTCTGCCCCTGGGGGAAAAATCTCCACGTTTGTCAGGCAAAGCTGCCTGAGATTTTCAGAACCACATCTCTCCACTCTTCTGACCTTTAGGATAGGGTCTAGATGGAGTGGAAAAATGGACTCCTATGGCAAAGAGAGTCTCGTCATCCTTTTCACACCTGGTGAGAGTCTCTTTTACCTGTGGCCCGAACAAGTATGAGCCATCAAAGGGGGTGTTGGTAAATGAAGACTTTAAAGGTTCCACAAACTGACAAAGGTGCATCCAGGAGTGTCTCCGCAAAGCTACTCTGGTACCTACTGCCCTATCCACTCCATCTGCCACATAAGAAATGAGCCTCATGGAGGAGTTAACCACGGAGGTCAAGGTCGCAAGCTGGGAAGCTGCCCTGTTCGCAACTCCCTCAGCTGTAGGATCTTGCAAGGTATCTCCTAGCTCCTTCAATAGATCCCTCTGAAGTCATGTGAAGTGAGACAAGTAATTCAGCGACCTGAGAGTAAAGGTCGCTGAAGAAAACATATGCTTCCCATACCTGTCCATTGTACGAGACTCCTTGTTCGGCGGATGGACAGATGAAGATGTTTCCGCAAGTTCCTTCTTAGTGGCTGCTGCCACCACCATGGCATCAACACGGGCCCTTTTGGAAAGGAAAAAGTTATCCTCAAGAGCAGTAATAAATTTATTTGGTCTCCTCGGAACTGGTTGCATGGCCTCTGGAGCGCTCCATACCTTTCGACTCACTACAGACAAAAGTGGGTCAACAGGCGGAGACACCCAAGAGGTGGAGGGTCGGGAACCAAATGCATACAGGTAGACAGACTCATCCTCAGAATGGGCTAGGGACTTCCAGCCACCACTCTGTCTAAGGATTTCCAAGATGTCTAAAAAGGAGACATCCTCAGAGGGGGAACATGGGGACCCTTCAGCTTCATCCAAGTCTGTATCTGAAGTGATAGACTCAGGGGAGTCTAGACACTTCCTCTTACATTTCTTCTTCCGAAGGACCTCTCTAAATGTTCGGGGGAGGTTTCAGAAGAGGTGGGGTCACCCAATGGGGTGTCCTAGGGCACAGGTTCCCTATGCTTGGAGGCAGGAGGAGGATCAAAGGCTGGCACAGGCATTGAGGGAGAAGGAGCCAATGGAGCTGAGGGTGGAGCAGTCTCAGGAGACAGCACGCTCCTCATCACCTCGAAGGCGCCACGGTTCCAAGTCGAAGGAGCTGCCAGTTCCAAAGAGCCAGGAGATCTCCTGTGAACCAGGAGTGATGGCTCTGAGGCCAATGTGGGAGCCAAGCTCACCTGCACTGAAGCTCAGAGAAGGCGAGCAGGATCGGCCAAGGGTCCGATGCCACTTCCCCCCTCGGAGCCGGTGAGAGAGTTTCAGTGCCCAGATCCCTCAATGGACTGAGACATCAAGGAGATCAGAGAGTTTGTTGGAACTGATAAGGGAGAAGTAACCAGAGCTGACAGTTCCACCACCATGACCTCCATGCATGCCAGCTCCGAGCTCAAGAGAGTCAGAGGAGAAACTGCTGGAGAAGCTGGATGGGCCGAAGGAGCCAATTCCTTAAGGGATGGACTCGACAGTAATTTAGCAAGTGCCTGTGACTTGTGGAGCCTGTTGACCACTCTCTCCACGTCATGCTCCGAAAGCCTGGAGGACTGTGAGGAGTGTGAAGAGGATGGGTGGCTGCCCGCTCCAGGCTGTAGCAGAAAAGATTGTGCAGCAGAGAGTACCAGCTCCAAAGAAGGAAAACTTGCTCTGTTATGGGTCTGGACTGGCCCCGAGGACTCAGATGGAGCCGCCAGAGACTTAGCTTTGTCGAAGCCAATGCTGGGAGCTGACAGAGCCAAAGGTTTGTCAATGGATTTTGTCTGTTCCAAACTCAGAACTGACAGCTTAGTGTGTTTTTTGGGCACTTTAGCTGGCTGAGGACCCTGAGATGAAGAATCTTGAGGGTTCTTGAGAAGGCCACGCAATATTAATTTCGTTTTTCTCTCCTCAGGACTCTGGAACTGAAGGCATCACAAACTGAGCATGAGTCCTGCAGGTAAACAGCCCCTAAACAATATACACAACTCGTGTACCTGTCCGTAAGGGACATTTTTTGGCAACACGAGTTACATTTTTTGAATCCAGAGGGTTTCAACTCTTTGGACATAGTGTAAATTTTTCTACAGCACTAGAGAAAAACAAAGCTATAAGCTAACAGCACACAACAACTAACTGCTACAAGGCTGTAACAGCTAGCCCAAACAACAATAAAAGAAAAACTTTTTTTTTTTTAAAGGGGAGAAGAAAAAAAGGGGGAGAGCCTCTAACTTAAATGATGACTAACCCAATAGAAGAGCCTCTAACAACAACTATCCCAGAAAGGGTGGGGAAAAAGAAGAAGAACCCTCTAATTTAAATGGGCTCGAAGGGAAAAGCAAAGCCTGAGGAGAAAATGATGGCCAGAAAACACCCACAACAAGAAGAGGAAGGGGTTGTTACACTAACGGGATAGTATACGCTCTAACAAGTTAATATTACCACAAAACCTTGAAAAGGATAACAATACAGTGAAACAATTAGAAAGTACTTAGCTGAGCCAGTAGTCACAATCTCGATGTTGCAAGTGGCAAATGAGATCTGGGTAGCTACCGCTAGGCATGTTGGGATAGGGGTTAGCCTCAAGGCAGTAAAAGCTCTCAAGCTATAGTAAATCTGTCGAGTCAGAGCTGAGGATTGGCTCTGAACCCAACCAGCAAGAATGAAGGCGAGATGGGACAAGATAACATCAGTCTTATTATATTATCCTGAACTTTCCTATTAACTGTAAACCCAGTCTGATCTTCATTTACTAAACCAATTAACATTGATTTAATCTTTTTGCTAATATAGACATGAAAATCTTGTAGTTTACATTTAAAAGTGTTATAGGTTGATAAGAAGAACATAGTGCAGGGTCCTTATCTGATTTTAAAATGGGTTTAATAAGAGAATATCTCCATGACAGGGGAATATTAGATATACTTTTAACTTCTTCAAAAACATTTAGTAACATTTTTAAATATTATCATTTAAAAGTTTATATAGCTCAGGAATTATCCCATCCATACCTGGTACTTTATGTTTTACGATTTTTAATTTGGTCTTTTAATTCCTTAAAGGAAAAAACTTATCAATCTTGCTTTTCTGTTCTTTTGGTAGTTTATTATGCATGCTTTCTTTAAAAAAACTATCCAATAAGTTACTGCTACTCAGGTTTGACTTTGTTTTATTAATTTCATTATAATATTTGCTAAAACATATTAATATATATTTTATATCCGTAGCTTTAATAGTCTTTTTCCCTTCTTTATAAACAATCTCTTTGATATGGTTTATTTTATTCATGTTTTTCAATCTAATAGCTATTCTATGAAGGCTCTTGGGGTTTATTGAATACAGCTGTAATTTATTTTTTCTAGATTAATGGAAATCTTATGATCTAAGATTTCTAGGTATTTCTGATTTAGATTATTCAACTGTATGCTTGCAGCTTTACATTGGGTTTAGAGTTTAATTTTAATGTATCAATTTCAACTTGGGGAGCATTTAACTCTTTATCCCATTCCTTTCTTTTACAAATATACCACCTTACCATATAAGTAAGCTTTTAATGTGTCCCATACTATGACATCAGTAACTTCACCATTATTGTTAAATTCCATAAAATGATTCATCTCTTTTAATAACCATTCAGTAAAGCCTTTTATTTTAGTTATATATGCCAGGAGTTTTTGGCAAGAAATTACATTGTTTGGAATTAAAGTTAATTTAAATGTAATGACACTGTGATCAGATAAGGAACATGAAACTATTAGTACCTCCTCTATTTTGGAGTATAATGCATTAGATATCAACACTTTATCAATATTGGTTTGAGTCCAAAATCTAAAAGAATAGTGAGTATATTTTAAAGAACCATCTAGTTTTAAATCTGATATATCTCTCATATACATTGTATTAATATAATGATTTAAATGTCTCACTGCTGAAGATATCCTGATTTGTTTAACATTTGTAGTGTCTTTGTCTGATAGGATGAAGTTAAAATCACCAGCTGTCAACATTTCTCCTTTAGAGTACAGTTTTATAATATTTAAGTATTTCTTAACTGTTTTAGAACCAGTCCCAGGGATCCAATAAGTATTTATAAGGGTATATTATTTTTTATCAATTTCTATTACCACCAATACCAGCATTCCATTCTTGTCAGAATAGGAATCCACTATTTTAGGCAAACACGACATTTTTTTCCAGGGAATAAGAACACATCTTCTTTTTGAACCAAACTGAAATCCAATTAAAACTGAATAATCTTTTAACAGCAATCCATTTAAATCTTTAGTCAATAAATGATTTTCCTGTAGAAAAGCAATTCCCAGGATTTAATAAAATCCATGTAGGCACAGTGTAGAGCCTACACAGAAGGTATCTGTGTACATGGCCACGGTTCCCCCTCAGCAGTGCACCATGCATATTAATAATGGCATGCTGCCAAGGGACAGCAGAGGAACATGGATATTGAATCAGTGTAGAGAGAGGTGTAGCAGCTACCAGTGGCTGCAGATGAGTGTGAGTCTACCTGTAATGCTCCCTGCCACTGTTGTAATGTTGTGAAGTGTGTCAGAGGTATAATATGCCAATTTTATGATGTTTTAGGTTTTTTTTTGTTTGTTTTAACTGCAATTTTGCAGTGAGACACGGAGCACAGTAATGCCAAGCTGTGCTCACATATAGACAGCTGACACCTGCCAGGCATCTATAAATAGAAACCGGATGTAATTAATTATCATAATTATTTTTTTTTTGGTTTTACTTATTTATTTTTTTAAATTACCATTTGTGTGGCTCATCACGGAGTGCAGCAGATCCGAGCAGAACATATACACACATAGCTGACACCTGCCAGACATCCAAAATTAGAAACCGGATGTAATTATTTACTTATAGGTGTGTTTAAGCATGTTTGCGTGGCACAGTGCTCAGCATCCCTAATAGGTAGCCTAGTAGTATATGTGAAGGTATACTAGTTTTCATAACATCCAACTAGCTACATGAGCAGAGATACGGTCCTATGTGTAGTAGGTTGTGGATTTGAGTCCATAATAGACAGAATATGTGTATAAATGAATGCACTCTTTTTCTTTAATCTCATTAAGCTATTGTGAATTTGGCACTGCTGTGCTTTGCTAAGCACTGCTCATTCATGCTAAGCAGTGCATAAACATGCCAATGTCTACCAATGTTTGCATGGTGCCAAGCCTTGCTAAAACCATCGTTCTTCTAGTTTTCACACTGCTTGGCTTTGCTTAGTTGGTTTGCATGCTACTAAGCAATGCAGCGCTTTTCTGAATGTTGCTCAATGACATGTAAGGGCAGAAAAACAGCCTATATTAAACCCATTAAGTGGGAATTCTGTATCAGTCATTCGAGTTCAATCAACTGTTGGAATGGCTGGCAGTGTTGGTGAAGGTGTGCTCTTCTGGGCACAGAGGTGGGGTATTCAGAAGTCCAGAGTCATGGTTGGGCTCTTTTTTAAAAACCACGAACCTCAGGTGATGCAGGGCAAATTCCAGGGCTCAGAGTGTAAGGTGGAGGCCCGGGACCATCAGGCCAGGGAACTCACCAGTGTTACTGGTATCCCCCACACAGGTGAGTAGTATCATCACCATTATGATTACCTGAAAAGAAGGAAGGGAGAAACCTTGACAACTGGCTCCAAGAGACTAGAGCAGGAAATGCCCTACAAATATGTAAGCATGTTTTCCTCTGTTTTACCAATATGCAAGCTGAATGTCTGCAAAACTGGTATGCATAATGGTGTGCTTCTCTCCCAACATGTGCAGCTGAGAAGGCTTGCAATGTCGAGTCATGTGCCAGGCACCTGACCACATTGCACCATGAGCATGGTAAGTATGGATTTAGTATGCTAACTGAAGTGCAATAAGCAAGAAAGAGTAAATCATGTACTGCAATAAAGTATACACAAAAAACTGTAGTGCAATAAATAGTCAAGTGGACCAGCAGTGCAATAAATAAGCAATCAGAGCTGTAGTGCAATACATGAACAATAACAACTGAAGTTCAATAAACAATACCAATAACAGTAAGTAAAATTGTGTTCAGCAGGATTGCATTGTCATAACCATTGCAGTAGAGCTGCATGCATTGATTGTCTATAGTAAGGTTGCTGCAGTCAAGTGTAACACTGTAATAGCTGTAGAATGCAAAACTAATGGCCTGCAAATGGTATTGCTTAACTCATAGCACTGTCCACAGCTGTCTCCAGGCCAATATTGGTCACATAATGCTCTCTGTTCCTCCTACTTTGGATAATAAAGGTATAGGGCTGAGGTAGCCCACTCCATGGGCCGATATTGTGCGCGTACTTCACAGATATTTCAAAGCAATCAAAAAATGTTCACCAGCATTGTTGATACTGAAATAAAGCTGTTTTAATATATGCAATATGGTTGTATTCCATGCATGTGTGTTCTACTCTCACTGCAGTCAATTATAACATTGTCATAGTTCTAGCATGCAAAAACTTGTATTGCTCAAGTCATAGTATGGTTCAAGGTTATCTCCATTACACTATTAGTCATGTAATGCTCACATTTTCTCTCTCCCCAGGAACAAAATGTATATGAGTGAGGTAGCTCATGTTATGGGAAGATACTGTGTTTAGATTTCACAGAGTTTTAAAATCAATAAGAATAATGTGTTCACCAGCATTGTTGATTCATAAATAAACCTGTCTACTTCCAGTATGGCTGTATTCCTTACATGTCTGTATTAAGTTGCTGCAGTCAATTACATTATTTGCAGATGTCTCCTGCAGTCACAGCTATTGGGTTCTATTACCATGCCTGACAGCTAAGGCATGACAGCTGTCTAATTTATGAGCTGTACACAAACATGTCTCTCAAGTGTCACAATTTCTTGTATTGCATAATTAATATTGCATAATCTGTCTGTCACAGGATTACCACAGAAATGATTACATGAAATGCAAAGTATTACCAAATCTGCTTATAGAACACCTTGGTAGTTATATCAGGCCACATAATGTGCAAGTGTTCTGTCTAGTTGTGTACCTGTATTTGTTATTGCTTGGCCCATACTGTCCCTTGAAACAGCTTCAGAGGTATGTACGTGCTACATCACCTATAGGAGACTTGTAGTCACTATATACAAAACTGACAATACACACTTGTAGAGTTAATATTACCACTGTTTTCAGGGGTATAATCTGCAATATACAATCTGCAATGTCACTAATGGACTGCTTTTCTCTCTCTCTCAACCCCTTATCTGCATGTATTTAATATTTATATGTATTATTATGGTTTACTATTAACATATATTGTTAGAATAACTATATTTTGGGAAATGTGGTTTATTATTGTTATGTGTTATTATGCTTTCATATTGACATATCTTGTTAAATTAACAGTTTTGTTGGCCTTATGTGGTTTAATATTCTTGTGTTATTATGCATTCATATTAACATATCTTCTTAAATTAACCATGTGGTTGCCCTTATGCTTTAACTGTTACTGGCATGCTGTTAATATACTGACTCTTCTGTTATTTCATGTTGTGTCATACATAATATACATTGCTGTGCATTTGGGTTAATTAATATGATGTTTCATGCTGTTAACACTAACAATGATTTGTTCATAACTAACCTCAACTTATTGCTATACCTTAATTATCACAGCATGTGAAGGTAGGCAGGTTCTGACTGATCCCCCTACCTGGCCTCAGCCAGTCATGGCACCGGGTCCCAGCACATCTGGGACCCAGACCAGTGGTGCCACCTCCGCTGCAATACCTGTGGTGTCAGGTAGTACCGCCACATGGGATGGGGACAGGTCCACTTCTAGGAGCGGTGGTGGAGGTGAAGTTGTCACTCGGGCTCAGCTGTTGGTTTTGGTATGCAGGATAGTCCACCATGGCTGTGAGTGCTGCCTGTGCTGGATTAAGGACATGTTGGCCAACTTGGTGGTGTAGCCTCGCCCTGGTGCCCAGCCTCCAGCACTGCCACCCCTCGGGCAGTGATGGAGATGTGCCGACAGTCCCATGGGTGGGGATGCAAGTCATGCTGCTGCCATCTGGAGGCAAATGGGACTTGAATTCCACAACACCCTCTCTAAGGTGATCACCCCCCTCATGTGTCACACACCACCCCATCTGCTGTCTTATCTATTTGCAAATGCATCCTCACCTACCCAAATTACCTCCCCCACACATACCTATGCCCCTTCCCCAACATTCTACTCTCACCTTAAAAAAAAAAAGGGCACCTGTCCCTAAAAAAAAAAATCCCATATATAGCTCTCCATTTCACATTTAATTTAGTCCAACTGGGTTGACAACGCAGTTATGTTGTCCTCACTCCCTCTCCCTGAGGTTTGAGAGTCCAAATTCATCTACAAATTCTGTCAAAGTGCACAGTTGTTGCTGTACAAGAAATGGATAGCTATGGTTCTTTCCTACACCCTTCCTGCACATCTCTACCCTGCCTTTCACTATGTTTTTTCTCCTGTTTGCCCCCATTTCACCACTTTCCTAGTGGCTCTTTTTTCTTTTAGGTATATTTTTTAGGGCGGTACTGCACAACGCAATGCACTACACAGCTCCGCTAAGCTCAGCTAAACAGTGGTATAATGGATATATGTGTTTACAACATTATAAGACACGTATAAAATAAACACCTTTGCCATGTTTTGAACCCGAGCCCATCACACCTGCAGCTCACTGCATTAACAGCCATGCCACACAATTCTTACTTAAAACAGGTGCTTTAAACAAAACATAGTAATTGCCAATTACAGTCATTAGGGGTGTTTCAGCAGAGCTGCACACTGCACCACACTGCACAAACTGAAATAAAAAGTAATGAAAAAATGGCATTGTACCTTGGACTCTGGTGCAACAGTACACCAGTAGACAGCCAAAGACATGATAATGGCTGTACCTGAGTCTTGTGATAGCAGGTAATTGTGCCCTTTTATCAGCAACATATAAAAAGTCACCTGCTAAGGCATTACTGGCAAAATATATGCTCAACTGGGGACTCTGGTGCAGAAATACATCCATATAAAGCCATGCACATAATGATGGATGGAGAAAATGTTTTTCACAGCCTATATGTGTGCACATATATCTTGGAAATACACCTGTTGTAGCAGTGACACAGTAGCCCAGTCTGTTAAATGCCTTGCATGCAGTACATTTTGCCACAGTCCTGGGTTCAAATCTAATGCTGTGTTGCATTTCAATTACATTATTATGAAGACAGTAATTAATGAATGACTCATGCACTCTTTATCCACACAAAGCATTGCAAATTAAGTAACTGCTTTTCAGTTCTGGAAGTCACAGACTTGCAGGTAGGAACACAGTTTACATATCCGTATAGCAGTACTATATGTCGCCTAGTACTCTGTTACTGACACAGTTGCCTAACTTGTGTACTTTAAACACATGCCTTAACTGGACTGTAAAGGGTACCCTCATTCTGGCTCTGCCTCTACAACAAGGCTGACACAGCTGACACAGATACGCCTACAGCTTGTTGTCCTCCAAAGTGTTCACACTCTCTGCCTATGTCTATTACCTGTAGCCACATTTGCAGCCTGTGGTACACACAGCTCTATGTAAAGATTTCTGCTACAGACCTACCCTCTGTGACAATGTAGTCTCCTCACCCCACTAATGTCCATCTCAACAGCTAAGAAAGGGGCCTTGGTCTACAGAAAGGCCTTATATATACTGCACAGTGGTTGCATGTCATTGGCTAATGACAATGCAATTCATCTGTTTCGGCTGCAATTAGCATATCAGAGCCACAGATTGGTTTAGAGGCAATAAACTGATAATGAGAAGCATGTTAAAAATGCAAGCAGCTGGCTATGGGGAAACATTCTGTATGAGACTTTCCTCACACACAGCATGCCTTTGCAAAACATTACTAGTAGCACATTTCAACAGAGGAGTACTGCACTCCACTAGGTATGTAATTGTTTTTTGTGTATAACAGGATGCAGATGGGAGGCTAGAGGTATGGGGAGTAGGGATTACACCAGTAAGTTTGTCTTGTGTTAATGACATGTCATTGATATCCTGTTGGCTTACACCTACAGGGGATGTACAATACTTCAAGGTTGCATTGCCTCTTGTCATTGTGGCACACTGGTGTTGCTGGATTGACCCTTTATAGTGGTTGTAACAGCACACTGCTATTTGTCTGGCATTGGTCTTATGATGTTTTATTGGGTGGTTTGCCTTAGGGAACACACCACAGTAGACTGGAGTGTTGGGTGTATGATCATTCAGCAGAATCTCTCATGGCACACAGAGAAATACCTCAGTATTGATACTATCTTGGTTGTATCCACACAAGTAGTATGTTGTCACACTGGGGGGTATGACCTTTGTGAGAAAGCAGTGGATAGTACCAGCCATTTTGTCCTTGCTGTATCTTTACATAGAGGACATCCACCTATCTGATCATGTAATGTGTTCCCCTTGTGTTGTCTTTCAGAAATAATGTACTGTAGATGCCATTCTCCCCTTCTCAGATGCAGAGAATTAAATAATACTTGAAGGAATAAGGCAGCATCATCACATGCTTCTATCCAGGGGGAGACATAAAAGGGAACAGCAGCCTGCACTGTGGGCAGACCTTGTCCGGGATATGAATGCCAGTGGGCACCAGGACATGACATATGAGCAGGTTTGACACAGAGCAACAGACATGGTCAATGCTGCATGACAAAGGGCAGCTGATGTAGCCAGGGATTGTGCTGTCACCTGTGGATGGCCTGCAATGGAACAACCATGCTCGGCCACTAAGGAATTCCTGATGAACCTAGGAATATACGACAGCTTTCAGGCATTCATCACACCATACATCATGGAGGTGGGTGCCAGAGTGTCCACAGCAGAGGAGCATGCAGGTAAGCTTACTATGATTACCACTGCAATACTGTAGCAGACATTGTGTCAGGCTGTACATACTGTTATGTGGGTCTCAGGTCTGTCTGCTTTGGGGGGGTGAGGTTTAAGCTCAGTTGTACACTCACACACAGAATGTCACCAATACATCAAATAACACAGTAGCTAGTGTACAAGTGAGATATAAGCATGTATTACCTTGTTGTGCTTCAACATGCAGTGGTACTGACAGTACCTCACCCTCAACTTTTTACTGGTCCACCAGGTGTTGTCCAAGGCCATGGTCCTGCTCCTGGTAAGCTTTGTACTGTTTTGTTATGGAATATATTTTATTTACATTTGTTGACCAGGAGTGTCCGACTGGATGTAGGTTCATTTTCAGCAGAGGCCCGGGGAGAAAAGCTCCACAGTTAAAATATACAGACAGTAGTTACATTGGATTTACATAGCAATTAACAATTTCATTAACATAGCAATTAATTACAAACATAGTTACAGATGAAGAACATAGTACATCAGTAGACAACTAGAATCTTTATCTGCGAAGTACATAACAAACATTAACAATTGTTACAATAAGAAGTTCCTGCTGTCTAATAAGTAGTAGGCTTATGAGCATCCGAGCTTGCTATAATCAAGGTAGTTAGTGGGGTGGAAAGAAAGGTAGTGGGTGGATGGGGTGGGTGATATTAGAGTGGGAGTTGCAAGGGCATAGCCAGCATGTTTTTAGGTGCACTTTTAGTAAAGTTTTGAAGTGGGTCCATGATGGTACGGAGGTAATTGTGGGTGGGAGGGAGTTCCATAATTTGGCTATGGCGCAAGAGAATAGTGCTTCACCAGCAGAGTTATTGGCTTTAGTGATCTGCAAGTGATTTTTGTTGCTGGATCTTAGTGATCTGGTGGTGCGATAGGGTTGGAGTAGATTCTGGAGGAATGGGACATTTAATGGATCGTTTACTAGTTTGTGGGCGAGTGTGAGTTGATACCATTGAAGGAGGTGAGGGAGTTCAAGCCAGCCCAGTTCAGCAAGTGAGAGACAGTGGTGACTACGGTAGGATGCCCTGTGGTGAATTTGGCGATTTTGTTGTAGCAGGTCTCTAGCTTGTTTAGATCGCATTGCCTTAGGTTTGTATATATTGGAGAGCATAAAGTAGGGTGGAGATAAGGTGGGAATTTGCTACTGAAATCTTTGCTGCTTTGGTGAGAAGTTGCTTATTTCTGTATAACATTCCTAGTTTTTTGTGGACTTTTTTTATGGTCATGGATATGTGAATGTCAAATTTTAGTTTATTGTCTATTTCCACTCCTAGCAATTTGGTGTGTTCTGTTGGCTGTATAGTGGTGTTGTCTTTTGCTGTGATGTTAAAGTGAGAGTTGTTTTGAGTATGTTTGGTGGGTTGGAAGATGAGTAGTTTAGTTTTGTTTGGGTTGAGTATTAATTGGGTATCGGATAACCAAGTTTCAACAGAGGAAAAGGCTTTGTGTGTGACTTTTTGCAGTTTTGGTAAGGACTGGGCTGAGCAGATGATGGTTGTGTCATTTGCGTATTGTATGAGTGTGCCATGTTTAGTGGCAGAGGCTAGATTATTGGTGAAAATAGAGAAGAGTAAGGGTCCAAGGATGGATCCTTGGGGAATCCCTATAGAGACAGGTAGTTGGGAGATATGTCATTCTGCCATACAATGGATTGTTGGCAGTCAGACAGATAACTCTGAAACCAGTTGGTGACTGATTGAGAGAAGGACAGGTTACTGAAGACAGAGATGAGGTGTTTGCGTGGGACCATGTCAAATGCTTTCGATAGGTATAGGAAAGTAGCAGAGGAGAGATAGCCATTGTTTTTATGCTGAAGGATAGTGTTAGTAAAGGAGAGTAAGGCAGTGGTGGTGCTATGGTTTGGTCAGAAACCATGCTGAGAATTGGAAAGGAGATTGTTAGTAAGGAGGTAGTCTGACACCTGAGAGTGAATGCATCTCTCTAGTATTTTGGAGAGTGGAGAGAGTATAGCTATGGGGTGGTAATCGGTTAGTTCTGTGGAGGGGCTGCCTTTGTGGAGGGCAATTATATGTGATACTTTCCATAGTGTGGGAATGTAACTTTCTGACAGAGATCGGTTAATCAAGATGGATATTGGGTAGGCCAGAGCATCAGCTGCGATTTGTAGGTATTCACTTGGGAGGTTGTCTGCTGCTAATTTGGTGGGCTTACGTTTAGTTAAGAGTTTTTTTATGTTGGAGGTAGGTACAGGAGAAAAAGAGAAGGCAGTGGGGAGATTAATAGTTGAAGGTGTGGGTTGGAGGGGAGGGGGTTGTGTTGTTTAGCTGGTGATAGTATGGTTTGTGTGAAGTATGTGTTGAATGAGGTAGCAATATTTTCGGAGGAGTGAGGGATGTTAGGAGGAGGGGTACTGACTTTACCTGGATGGAGGATGGAGTTTATGGAGGACCAGAACTGTTTGGAGCTGTGTTGGGAGGAGTCTAGGGCAGACTGGTAGTATTGGAATTTGTCCTGTTTTATTAGCCTTTTGACTCTATTGCGTAGTTCTATGAATTTCTGTCTAGTTGAGGGGGTTTTGGTTTTGCGCCAGTGCTCCCAGGCTTTATCCCTGTTTTTCATTTCTGACTTAGTGGTTTTCTGTAGCCATGGGGAGGGTTATGCTTTGGTTCTGGAAAGTCTTATGGGGGAATGGTAATTAAGGATGCTCAGGAAGGTAGTATTAAAAAATTCTACTGCGTCATCAAGACTGAGGTACTTTAGAGGATGTCAGTTACATTCTTTGAGGGATGAGATGAATGTGAGTGGGTTAAAGTTTAGTTTTTTACGTATTTGACGGTAGATGACAGGTTTAGCTTGGTATAGGTATTTTTTGAGTAGGAATGTTGGGGAGTGATCACTGAGGCTATCTGATAAGCAGCCTGTTATATATGACTGGGGGCTCTTATTGACTAGTATCCTATCCAGGGTAGTGTGCTTGTTGGAGTTTATATTTATCCTGGTTGGCGACTGGACTAGTTGGGTGAAGCCATGAAGGTTTACATGATGGGCTGGATGGTTGCCAGAACAGGATTGCCAGTCAATATTGAAATCAACTAAAATTATAGTTTCTTGGGGGAGATGGTAGGTAGACCAGCTGAGGAGGTTTTGTAGTGGAGGGATGTTTTGGCCAGGTGGGAAGTAGCATCCAATTATGTTGATGGTTTTGTTTTGGTTTATTTTGAGGTTGGTATATATTATTTCTTCATTGCTTATTTGTGGAGCTGATGATTTTAAGATCTGGATGTTTAGATGCTGTTTAAATATTATAGCTACACTGCCTCCTTTCTTGTTTAGCCAGTCTACTCTTAGTATGCCGTAAACGGTAGGGAGGATTTACTCACTGGTAATGTGAGGTTTTAGCCAGGTTTCTGTCAGGATGACTATATCTGGGGAGTACAAGTCTATGGTGGCATGGAGTTCATGGACTTTGTTGGATATACTTCTAATATTTAGGCTTAGTAGAAGGAAATCACTTGGCTTTCTATTGGCTGTAATATGGGAGAAGTTGTGGTTTCTAGTCTGATTATGAGGATTGGGGTTGGAGATGGTAGGGCCAGGGTTGGGGTGGATGTCTCCACTTAGGGATAGTTTTGATATACATGAGGTTATTAGTTTTCTCAGTTTTTGAATGTGTTTGTTTATTAGGAAAACTTTATGATTGTGCTCTGTGGGTAATAGGTATGGTGGGAGGGTTACTATGTTAAGTTGTAGGGATGCTTTATGTTTGAGTAATATAGTTGCTAGAATATGCGGGGGTGCATAGGGATGGTTCTTGAGTTGGTGGGATGGGAGCTGAGTGAGGGTGAGACATGAGTGGTGGTGTGAGTAGTAGTACAGTGGTAGTGGTTGAATGGGGGAATGATGGAGTTTTGGTAGGATGTAAGATATGCAAGGAGAGTGCATGCAGTGAGCATAGGTATGGTATGCTTATACATGTTAGCTGAGGAGGAGTGATAGTAGTGGAAAGATGGAGGAGGTAGTGTTGGGTTTAGTGCCATGGTTGGCTATTGGAAAGATGGGAGGGGTTTGTGAGTGTAATAAAGGTAGGACCACTGGGGGTGGGAGGGAATAGGGGGCAGGGTGGGGAGTGAAGTGGGTAGAGACCCATATATATATATATATATATATATATATATATATATATATATATATACATATATATATATATATATATATATATATATATATATATATATGCTGTTAAAGTTAAGGGCCAGAATAATGCCCTATGTACACTTAGGCTTATCTGTAACCAGAGTAGAATGTTTGTAGTTTCCGTTCTGGAACATTTACCTAAGGTTCTTAGAGTGGATAATCACAGGAGTGTAGTTGAATGAACAGAAACACTTTTGCAGTTATAGTTAAGAGTGAATAAGCTTCCTGGTTTACATGAAGCAATTATTCCGGCATGCCATTTAAAAACCCAAAGGTTGATGGTACATACCTTAGGCATTGCATACTTTATTTGTATACATATATATATATATATATATATATATATATATATATATATATATATATATATATATGATAATAGGATCACAGGAGGTTACTAGGCTAATGGCCCTGAGGCCCTTACAAGACTAGCCACGAGTTTATCCCCAAAAATAAACCTTTGTCAGCACTTATCGCCCCTGTCAATGAGGGAACACAGGTGGAACCCCTAGGACAAATTTGTGGTTTCCCATGCACTCATCAAGGTTGTGTTGAAGAGGGTCAGCGAGGAACTCTATTTGACATGTATGGGAAGTCTATTCCAGGGATGCGGCAGCCTCTGGGAGACAAACCTTTCTCTCCAGCAGGTTTTGTTGATATCACATGTTAGATTCAGGCCTTTTGAGTGGGTAATGTACAAGGAGTTAGACTTTAGGATAGGCAGCATCTCTAGTAAGGTAGTTCTGAGATTGCCTTGTAGGTGAGACACAGATCGCCTTTGAGCAACCTGTATGATTCCGACTAGAGTGATAGTGATTTCAGCCTGTCCACACTGGACAGGTTTGGAGGCCATGGATTCTCTTTGTGAGGTATTTTCATGGCCTTTCCAGTTGCTGCAGATATTTGGAGAGGTACATACCAAATGGGGCATTATACTCAATTATAGGTCTAATGAGGGAGGAGTATAGAGAGGTAATAACCTCCTTTTTTCTGGACGCAATCCCTTTACTTGTGAAATGAACCAAGTAAAAGGCTCTTCTGACCACTGCCTCTACATGATGGTCAAATGTGAGATTGTTAGCAACCTGAGTACCCAAGTCTTTCACCACAGGTTGTGTGTTTAGGGGGTTGTCGCTGATGTGGCAATCAGTAGGGGCCGTGGTTTTGTCAAATGGTATGATGATATATTTTTTTGCATTTAGCTTGAGGCCAGGATGTTGGCACCAGTCATTAGTTGCTGTGAGACCCTGTTACAGTATGTTAACATCATCTGGGGAGTCAATGACAGCACTAAACTTACAGTCATCTGCAAATGTGGTCAACCACAGGCCTCTATTGTTTACCTGGACCTCCGAGAAGTAGATGTCAAACAGTAGGGGTTGTAGGACAGATCCTGGGGAACTCCACTAGTGACAGGTCTGCTACTGGAGGTGAAGGCACCTATTATGAACTTAAAGGTCCTGTTGGTGAGCCAGTTGGCCACCCACCTGATGAGACAGGGATTTACACAAAGCAGTGTTAGCCTTTTGATGATGCCTGAATGGGGGATTGTGTCAAAGGCCTTGGCCAAGTCAAGGTAAGCTCTATGTACTGACTCTCCTTCACTCAGGGCCTTGGTGACAGTCTCAAAGAAGTCAACCAGGTTCAACAGGTAAGATCTGCCCTTGATGAATCCATACTGGGTGGGGTCAAGTGCTTGGAGATTGCCTACGTCCTTGTTTTTGAGATCCATAATAATACACTCCATGGCTTTACAGATCAGACTTGTCAAGCTAATGGGGAAATAGTTGCCAGGGTCAGTAGTGGTACCACCTTTGTGCAAGGGGATGACAATAGCAGTTCTCCACTCTGCTGGGATGAAGCCTGTACTTAGGCTGTGGTTGAATAGGGTGCTCAATGGCAAAGCCAGTTCTTGATGGAGATGATACAGAATACAGCCCGGGATACTATCAGGTCCCATGGAAGCTGTGTTCTTTGTCTTGGTAGGGCCTTTAACACTTGATCCACGGAGGTGTGAGGTGCGGAACAAGTTTCGGGGATGTCAAAAGGGCCTTTGCGGGGGACAGGGGGTGAGGTTTGTGCTGAACTTATCTGCTAGCAGGTTGACTAAGTCAACAGGATCAGTGCAGGTGATACTGTTAAGTACTAATTCAGAACAAACCTGGGCTTTGCCATGGAGGTTCCTGATGTAACTGAAGAAGGCTTTGTGGTTTCCCTTTGTTTTGAAGGCTAGTTTCCAATTCATAATTGGCTTTGGAGGTTTTCACTAGTGATCTACTTTGCTTGTTAAGACTAAGGAGGGAGTTTATCCAATTTGGAATTTGTTTCTTTTTGCCCTTGGACAACAGTTTCTTCCCTTTGTATTTGTTAAGATAGGTGTACTGGGTTTTATGTGTTGGTTTATCAAGTATAGTTTCATATTGACTAACTAAAACGTAAATTGCACTGGTCACTTTTCACTTGATTTACCTAACTTGCTTGTTCTACAGGAGTTGCATGTGTATTTTTTTGTGAGGAAGTCTGTTGTGCATGAAAGCGGAGATGAGAAGATGTCAGATTGGTAATGCTGTTGTTGATCCTTGTTATTATGACTGTTGGTGAAATTTCCATACATAATAGTGCAGGTAGTAATGTACTGCTTTTGTCTTGGTTTTTACAGGCGACTTGGGGGGGTTTGGAGTCTCTCCTTCACACAACCTGATGTCAGTGTCTCTTCGGACTTTGAGGATGAAGGTGGCTACAGTGAGGCACAGGTGTGGTTGTCGGGGGCTGAATATGTCCGAGAGGTTGACATCCCTCCTCTGCCCCCATTGTGAGTACACACAGACCCCACAGGCCACAGATACTGGACAGTGAGAGGGTGGAGACATTGCACCGGGCAGTGTGGCAACTATGGCTTCACTGAGTGTAGACGCTGGTCATAGCCAGAGAGCTGGGAGGTCTCAAACAGGCAGATTTACAAGGGTGCTCATAGGAGGCCTACTGTCCATCCACCACCTGTTGCAGGTGTCACATCACGGGTCACTTGGCGCATGTTTTGGGCCATCATGGAGACACAGGCATGTTCTAAACAAAATACCAGACATATGCTTAGGGTTATGGATGCAGCACAGACTGACATCCGTGACTGTCTCCATCGCACTGGGGACACCCTAGATGGGTTCACTGATGCAGTGGACAGACGGTGGGCTGAGACAGCGTCTGACTTTGACCGCACATTGTCTGCGCTGGAACATCTGGTTGGAGTTGGGCATCAGACCCATGGACGTAGGTCAGCAACACCATCTGCTGAGAGTCCATGTAGTTGTGCACAGTCAGGCTCCCATAGTGGCAGCACATCCAGAGCTACAGAGGGGAGTGAGCTGTCCACACCAAAATGTGGCAGGCCATGGGTTCGTGGTCCTGGGTGGTCCTGTGGGGGACACTGTCCCAGCAGACAGCAATCACCATCAGGTACTAGCACCAAATCTGACCTTGGGCATAGTGGTACCAGCACAACTCCTGGCAGAGCCAGTTCCCATGTTCCTGGCCAGAGACGGTGAACTGTCAACTCTTCCAAGACATATAACCAGGTACAGGACAGAGCTTCAAAGACAAACCATTGTAAAAGCAAATTCTTTAATGAAACTATATAAGTGTTTTCATTTTACAAATCATTAAAACTTCCTCAGATATATTAGATCATGAAATACTCCTGTTTAAATACTTAAAAAAGCCATATGACATGCACGTCATGAGATAGTCATCTGATTCATGCTTAAAGCTGTATATCAGCTGGTCCAAAGGTGCATAAACAATGTTAGTGTCCGGTTTTAATATATTAAACACCAACAAAAATTATAAATCATGACAATAAACATTTTGATTTCCCCAAACCACAATTTCAAAAATACAAAATATATAAAAAATACTTATCCAAGTCAATATACCTCATTAATGAAAATAAATAATACAAACAAAAATAGTCCTAAACATTAATGTTTCTACCCTTACAACGATCTTAATTTCAAAATAGGGGCTATACTAACAGCCTCATTAAGCCCAGGGTATCTATAGGACTCCAACCTTATCTGCCAAATTAATTCCTGTTTTCCAGGTGAATGGACCAGGGACCCCCCCCCCCCCATGGATTTCTTTCCACCTTTTCCAGTACACTGAATTTAAAACCACGTTCCTTATGCTGTTCCAGCTGTCTATATAGAGCATTTGTAGTCTTTTTCTTCCTTTCTATTACTTTCAATTACTTACAACAATGAGGGAGACTTTAAATTATACAACTACACAAACTTTGAATTGAGGACTATGTTTGCCATTTTTTTTGGTCGGGCTATGAACTATGTACCAGCTAAACCAGCAAATCTTATTAAGGTATTAACTGATTTAAAAATATTTGTGCATAAACTGAATTTTAATATTTTGTTTAATGACATGCAGTCTAGCATGGACAACCTTGGGGTGTCCAGTTAATACAATCCCCCTTCATCCCCTTTTGGGCTTTTATGAGAAACTCTATGAACTGGATTTAAGGACTATGTTAGGAAGAAATATGAATTGGATGAGGGAAGATGAAAGTAAAGAGGAAGAGATTATCACCTTTTTCCGAAACTATGGGTTAAGAGCAGTGAAGCCAGATAAGGGAGGGGGGATTGTGATTATGACACAATTAGATTATAACGAACGTATTTTCCAAATAAGGGAAGGTAATTAATATGAGACCTCTAGTATCTCTGAATTAAACATTGCCTATCAGAGAATTAATAACCAACTAAGGGACATATTTATAGAGGGATGGATAATTACGGATGACTTTAAATATTTGACTATGGCAGCCCCCAGGACTCTGACTATTTTTGGAGTACCTAAGGTTCACAAATCAGTGGAAAATCCACCTATGAGACCTAGAGTGGATGGGAGGGGTTCCATAACTGTGGCATGTGCCCAGTATGTTGACCATAAGTTTAAGTATTTACTAGAGAATGAACAGCACCTTTGTAAAGACTCCTGGGATTTTCTGCAAAAATTGAATGAGGTTATTTATTCTGAAATGGATTTGATGGTCACTATTGACATCCGTGATTTATACACTGTTATACCTCATACTATAGCCTTAGGGTGGACACAAGAATATTTGGAAAAGAGGGGAGTGGACCAGGCGAGTAGCAATAATTGCATAGAACTATTGGACATTATCTTGAAAAATAATTTAATTTTTTGAGGGCCAAATATACAAACAAAAGGAAGGAGTCATGGTGGGATCCCCTGTGGGCTCATTTTTGGCTAATATTGTTATGCTTCAGTGAGAGTTTGAGCACATTTTTAACCATTCACATGGATGGTCTATTAAATTTTATTTACAATATCTGGATGATATCTTTATAATATAGGGTGAAGGGAAAACTGAACTTTTGAAATTTATAGACTATATTAATGGTAGAACAGATTTTTTGTTTTTCATGCATCCCATAATCGGAAGAAGATGATGTACCTGGATGTTTTGATAGAAAAAGATGAGGCTAGGGGACAATATGTTGCTAGTGTGTATCAAAAACCAACATATTCCAATATGTTGTTGCATTTTTCCAGTTCCCATTCCCACAAGCTGAAAAAAGCAGTTGTAAAATGACAACTAGTTAGGGTGGTGTGTATGCGCACTCTAGATAGGGATTTCATGAGGGAATGTGACGTTTATTGGCTATGTTTACTAGAAGAGGTTATCCCCCTACCATGGTTCAGGAACTCCTAGAAGTTTAGATGAAGAGAGAATCTGGTTACTTCAAACCCATTTTACATTCATGGATGGGAAATAGTAGGGGAATATTGGCAACTAAGGGTAAACAGGATAAATACACAGGGGCTATGGTCACCTCCTTCAGTATGGAAAGCCCGAAAATTAGCTGGATTTTATACAAAAATCGTAATGTTTTTAGGGAAAATAGTAATGTGTGTCGGGATCTTGGGAGAAGGACCTGTCATTATACATGGAAGACATTTTAACTTAAAGAATATGTTAGAAAGAAAAAGAGGAAAAGTCACTTTTCACCCGAGGATGTCAAAATGTGGGAGGTGTAATACATGTAAATACATATTGGAGGGTGACAGAGTTAATATAAGGAACAGAGATTTCTTCTTGGCAGGGAAATATAATTGTGACACTACAGGGATGATTTATGGAGCTTGTTGTCAATTTTGTGAGGCCTTTTATTTATTTATTTTTATTTTACATTTGTTGACCGGGATAGTCAGACTGGATACATGTCCATTTTCAGCGGAGGCCCAGGGAGAAAAGCTCCAAACTTACAAACAGATAAAGACAAGCAAGTTACAGTATATGCACAAACATTTTGCATTAACATGCAAGTTATTGTCTCACATTTCAAGCCTATGAAGAATACAGTTTATATTCAGAAATATATATACAAATGTATTACAGTTTCTCTTATCAAACCTATAGGTGCAGCTTATATACAGAGTATCTACAAAGATTTTACAGTTTCTCTTTTCAAACCTTTTAGTGTAAGAGGTTAGTCGCTGTGAATAAAAAATTGCAGGGATATGGAAGTAGATGAGGCTTTAGTCAGAGTTAGAGTAAGGACATAACCAGTGAGTTTTAAAATACTGGGTTAGATTTTTGTTGAACTGGTTAAGGAAGGGGTTAAGAGTAAAGTCAGTTGGGAGCAAATTCCAGGTTTTACCTACTGAATTTGCAAACAAAGATTCTCCAGATAGGTTTTTAACTTTAACAGATCGAACCAAATGTTTTGTAGTGGAACAAAGTGACCTAGCGTTTTTGTAGGGATGGATAATGTTTTTAAGGGAGGACGTTTTTTCTGGATGGTTAATAACCTTGAATGCTACAGTAAGTTGATTATATTGAATTAGCCTGGGGAGTTCTAGCATCTTAAGAGGTTTAGGTTTTGACAATGGGGTGTCCTGTAGGGAGTTCATGTGGCAAACCTGGCAATTGGATTGTAGCAGCTAGAGAGTTTGCTGAGATCAGTTTTGTTCAAGTTAGTGAATATTGGCGAGGCACAGAGTACAGTTGAAAGCAGATGGGTACAGGCAATGGCAATCCTAGCTAGAGGGGTGAGAAAAGGTTTGTTTTTGTATAAGGAGCCAAGTTTTTTATTAACGGTTTTAATAGTTTGGTTTACGTGCATATTATATTTGAGGTTGTTGTCTATTATAACAATCAGGAGTTTGCTATACATATCTGGGCAGATTATGGTCCCATTGTTAGATGTTATAGTAAACGAAGGTTTAGAGGATTGGCGAGTAGGGGAGAAGAGCAATAGCTTTGTTTTATTAGGGCTTAATATCAGCTGTTGATTAGAGATCCAGTTTTCCACTGTATTAAAGGTTTTCTGGGTTAAAATAAGGAGATCTCTAGGGGTAGAGGCTAAGCAAATCATGGTGTAGTCATTAGCATATTGTATACAGGTTGCATCTGGGATTACAGTGTGGGGGTCATTGATAAAGCGGGAGAAAAGAAGGGAACCTAATATGGAGCCTTGAGGTACACCGAGGGTAATGGTGAGAAAGTTGGAGAGTTTGTCCTGCCAAAGGACAGCCTACTGTCTTCCACAAAGATAAGATTAAAACCACTGTATGGCATGGTTGTTTAGGGATATTTTATTTAGGGTAAGTAAGAGCAGCTGGTGGTTAACCATGTCGAAGAGGGCTGAGGCGGTACTGTGCTGTGGTCTAAATCCATGCTGGGAATTGGGCAGACGATTGTTGAATAAGGTAGTGTAAGAGTTGTTATAGATACACTTTTCCATAATTTTAGCCACAGGGGAAAGGATAGCTATTGGTCTATAGTTTGACAGCTCAATGGAGCTGCCTCCTTTGTAGAGTGTTATGACATGTGATATTTTCCAGATAGAGGGGATAGAGGCTTCAGTTATGGTTCTGTTTATCAAAACAGAGACAGGGTATGCTATAACATCTGCAGCTTTTTGCAGGTAGTCTGCAGGGAGGAGGTCAGCTGAAAGGTTGGTTGGCTTGAGTTTTTTAATTAGGGCTCTAGTGAGTGAAGTCAGAACTTTTTGGAAGCTAAAGGAAAGAATGTCACTGGGTTTACGGGTTTCAGCATTAGGACAAGTGGGTCTAAGTTTGCTAGCAAAGACCTGGATGGATTCTGTAAAGAAACTGTTGAAGGTGTTGGCAATGGACTCTGGCGATTTTTGGGCTGGGGCTGAAGGGGTTGGAGTTGTGGATTGCCCTGGGTGGAGGAGTTTGTTAATACCTGCGCAGAGCTTCTGTGGCTTGTTGTGGTGTTTCTGCTGTAGATGGCAGAAATAGCTTTTTTGTCTAGTAATATGGATTTTTTTGTATCATTCCTATATTGTCGAAATTTGAGTTGATCTTGTGGGGCTTTAGAGGAGCACCAGGTGTTCCAGGCATTATTTTTTTGGATGATCTTTAGTTTGGTTTCTTTAGTGAGCCAGGGGGTAACTTTTGTTTTAATTATAATAGAGTGTGCAGGTGCATGGTTGTCAAGGATGGCCAGGAATGTGTTATTAAAGTGTGTTACTGCCTCATCTAGTGGTAGTTGTTTTATAGAATTGAGCAATTGCATAATTTAAGTTATTCTAAGAATTTATTAAGGTTGAAGTTTTTGTTATTTCTTATTGTTTTATAGGTGGGTAGATGTGGACATTCAACTTTATGCCTAATAGTATACATTAAGAAATGATCACTTAGATCTTCAGGGAGAGTACCTGATTTGTACATGTGGTGGGGCTATTAATTAGTATCCAATCTAGGATACTTTCTTTATTGTTAGGCTTGCTGATCCTAGTAGGGGAGGTTAGTTTGTGTAAAATCATGTAGGTCTGCATGGGTGGTTGGGGTCTCTGCAGTGCAGGTGTACCAATCTATATTGAGGTCCCCTAAAACAATGGTCTCTTTGGGGTAGGCATTGGACAGCCAGTAGAGGATGTCTTCTAGGGTCCCTGAGTTATTACCTGGGGGAATATAGACACATACTATGTTCATACATTTGTTTTTATTTATTTGTAATTTGAAAATCATAATTTCCGCTTTGTTAAATATAGGTGGTTGAAGGTTGTCTAGAGTAACATTTAGGGTGGTTTTATAGAGAAGAGCAACCCCTCCCCCTTTCCTAGTAGTACGATCTAGCCTGAGTATATTATACCCTGGAGGTAGAATTTCATTATCTGGCGTAGTTGGTTTTAACCATGTTTTGGTGAGACAAAGTATGTCGGGGAAGTAGGTTGTCAGGAGGGCATGGAGGTTGTGGACCTTATTGTTAATGCTTCTAGTGTTTAAGTGGCAGGTCAATAGTGAGTTGGGGGGTCTATTTAGGCTTTGTCTTTTGTTTGGGCTGTTATGATTAGAGTTAATGTTGTTTGTGGATGGTGGCCCAGGGCTGGGGTGGATATCCCCATCAATAGTAAGGGTGTGGGGAAAACTAGCTGTCCTGACTCGGAATTACTAAGGGGACCCTACAGTGTTTCTGAAACCTCTCCGCTGCCCCAAGAATTTAATCAATAATACTAGTGTATGTACCTTACAGCAGTTTATGATTCATTGTATTAGCAACACTGTTGTAGTTCTTACCCAGTGGGCTTTTGCTAGAAGCCTACCACAGATATAAATTTCCCTTTTTTCTCCTGAATTACTTCTCAGCCCTCTAACAGCTAGTGCTCTTTTCTGTTGTTTCCCTGCTTGGCCACTAGGTGGCATTATTCATCTTTTATCTTAATACCTATACTGGCTGTCAGTACTGCTACTGCTACTGCTCTTCAAAGCCTCTCTGCCCTGTTTCTCTCTTAACTAACTCCTCTCTAGCCATACTAGTAATTTATTATACTCCACTACTCTACTACAGCCCAGTTACATCTCCTAATCATTCTAATTCCTCTGCCCCCTTCCAACTCATTTTCAGTGCTTTCCCATTATGCCTTCTTACCTCTGAGGTGTTCTCTGCTCCACTGATAACTTTTCGCTGGCTGTCCTCCTTCTCCTTGGCTCTACCCTCTCCGTTTGCCCTGCAGGCTCACTCCGCTCCCCTACCCTACCCCCAATTCTCACCCACCCCACTACTCCTACTTTTATACTAACCTGTCCACACCTACTAAATTCCCACCACCCAATCATAGATCTCCCATCTCCCCTCACAGTTAATCTCAGTATCCTATCAGACACACACCCTTATCCCCTCCCCTACACACCTTAATTATTTTCCCCCTGCCCTTCCTCTTCTCTCTCTTCATTTTCACTGTCTTATACTAAATTACCCTTAATCCTTTATTCTATCCTCTCTTTCTCTTTCTTCCTAATATAAACCTTCACCTATAGTCCATATATACCCACATATAGTCTACTCCTTCCATTTCCTTTGCTCTCAACCATGTTCTCTTCCCTCAAAGCCCCCATTTTCCCTCCTATTTCTCCTTTTTACTCATTATCATGCAACCTCCAACACCTCCCACCAACTACTATTCTCACCACCCTCTCATACAACCAATGAAAACCTTCTCCAAACAGACTTGCATAGTCATTTCTATTTCATCTCTTCTTCCCTGATTCAGCCCAAGCCCCTGTACTTATTCAAAGTTAGAAATACCTCCTCCACTACTAAAACACTTATTCTCAAAGAAAAATTTCTCCCTTATGAACAATTAAAATCCAAGCAAAAACAATTAAAGACAGCTCCCTCTAAAAACCTCTTCTTAGCTGGAGACATTCACCCCAATCCTGGACCAAACCCTCCCATAAATGCCAGCTATCCACCTTGCCCCCTAACAACTCTAACCCCCACAATACCCTCAAACTTATAACAGTCAACGCTCAAAGTCTGAATAACAAAATTCACCAGTTCCAAGCTTGGCTTACCTACAACCAACCTGACATCGTAGCCATCACTGAAACATGGCTCAAACCTCACATCTCAGACTCTGAAATCCTTCCTCCTGGATTCTATGCTCTCAGATGTGACCGCCTTCATAGAAAAGGTGGCGGCATTGCATTAATCTGCTCTAATCTTCTCGCTCTAATCACCTTTCCAAAGCCAACACCTCAATTTGCCAATGCAGAACTAACAGTCGGTCTATTAAAAATGAACAATTACAAAACCTATGTATCATTACCCTATATCCTCCCGGACAAAACTCCTCTACCCTTGAAGATATACTCCTATGGGCCTCAACTAATATTAACCTTGAAACCTACATCCTAGGCGATGTAAATATCAATTGGAACAAAATCAACAGCCCTAATCCCTCCCAATCTATTAATCTTTTCAACTTCACTCAACTAATCCTCTCCATCACCAGACCTAACAAAACAAACCCCCAAGGATCCATTCTAGATTGGATCCTAGTCACCCATCCTAGTAAAATGTCCTGTTCTGGCATCATCCCTGACTCTATTAGTGACCATCTCCCAGCTTACATTCTCCACGCAACTACTTATACCCCACATCAGCATCAATATATTCAAACTTTCAACCTTAGTAAATTTGATCCCAAAATCTTTTCCAACATCCTAAAACAAATTAATTGGAAAATTTTAAAAACCCTTCTTCTAGACAATGCCATAGAATACTTTAATTCTACCTTCCTAGACACTCTAATCTCCCTAGCCCCCCTAAGAAACAAAAGAATAAAAAGGAACAGTGCCCCATAGCTATCCAAAGAATCTAAATTAATCATGCTTCAAAGAGATAAAGCCTGGAAGCTCTTTCATAAAAATAAACTCCCAAAAACCAATCTCCTATACACACAGCTGCATAACCTTGCAAAAAAAATCATCAACGATAAAAAATCCTATTATACTAAGCTCCAGTATAACCATGCCAAAAACCCTAAGCTTTTCTGGAAATCCATTAGCTCTCTTCTCAACCCATGCTCCAAAAACAACCCTTGCCCTGACCCAAGCAAATCTGACCTTGAACTAGCCTCTCAATTCAACTCCTTTTTCATCCAGTCAATATCTGACTTAACCAAGACCTTCCCAAATAGTAACCAACCTCACCAGTCTTCTCTCTCATCTCAGTTCCCTAATAACTCCTCTCCTATTTTTCAGCTTAAATCAGTCTCAACTAACATCATAAAAAATCTCCTATCCAAGCTTAAACCCTGTTGTAATGCTCCAGACAATATCCCATCTACCTTTCTCAAATCTGCTGCTGATGGTATAGCACTCCCTATCAGTATCCTCATCAACAGATCCATAAAGGAATCATATGTCCCCATACTTTGGTGTTCAGCCTACATCCTTCCCCTCCACAAAAGAGGCAAAAACACAAACTTCTCTAACTTCCGCCTTATAGCTCTTCTCTCACCAATCTCTAAAATCCTAGAAAAATGCATCCATCTCCAATGTATGCCTTTTCTCACCCAACACCAACTTCTAATTCCAACCCAACATGGCTTCTGACCTGGGCATAGTACCATAACAGCTCTTCTCTCCTTCTTAGAAACTGTCAACCACGCCCGGGATTCTGGTAATCTTGTATCTACTGTTCTTCTTGATCTCTCTAAAGCTTTTGACACCATTTCCCAAAAGCATCTTCTTAGTCATCTGTCTAACTTAAACATCTCCCCAAACACTCTATCCTGGTTTTCAAGTTATCTTTCTAACAGATCTTAGGCTGATGTTCAATATCTTTATCAACAATTTTCACTCTGCCATTCCTGATGCTAAAGTCATTCAGTATGCTGATGACTCTACTCTCATCTGGGTTTATATTAGAACATCGAAGTTTCAGAACTTCGAATGTTCTAATATCGACACCTAGTAACCAAAAACCAATAAGACCGAAAATTTAGAACAGCAATTTTTTTTCCTAGGGAAATAATTTGCTGTTCCAAAACACATACACACAACACAAACACACCAAACAAACAGCAATCCACACACATACACCTAAAATCTTACATCTAAACCTACACTAAACTGTACATACACCACTATCTACCCACTTACCTTAACCCAAACTCTAACCCTAAGGTCCGTCACTATCGCACACACACCTCACCCACGCCCTAACCCTAACTCACCTATCCCACCCTAACCCTCACGTCCACACAATCGCACACTTACCTGAACCCGACCATAACTTTCCACCACAGAGCTGAAAATAGTGAAGCGACAGGAACGGACAACCGAATTCTTTCCCTAGGAAAGAATTTGGTTATCTAAAACTTCGCTATTTTCAGCTTTTGCTTATTAGGCATCGATATTAGAACATTCGAAGATCTGAAACTTCGATGTTCTAATACAGACCCTCTCATCTGTGTTGCCTCTAACCTCCCCGATCTTCTAACTAAAACTCAAACAGCCTTCTCTACTACCGAATTATGGATGCAGAAAAATCCCCTCTCTCTAAATGCAAATAAATCTAAAATTCTCCTATTCCCCCCTTCCAAATCCTTTTCCTATGATAAATCTTCCTTCCAAGTCCTTAGCCAAAACAACTCTCCTATTGAAGACGTTCCCTCTGCTAAACCTCTTGGTGTGACTATAGATAAACAACTAAAGTTCGATATCCACATACAGCAAAACATAAAGAAAACCCACCAAAACCTAGGTATACTATATAGGAATAACTATTTCCTCTCCTCTTCTACTAGGCATACTTTGGCTTCTACCTACATCCTCCCTTCCTTACTGTATGGAGCTCCTCTTCTAACCAACCTTTCCTCTTCCCTCACCTCCAAACTTAAATCTGTTGCAATAAGATTTCTAAAGTTGCCTCCAAATCTACTTACTTTACTCATCACTGTGCCTCCCTTCAATCTCTGAATTGGCTAGAACTCACTAATTACCTTGAATATCTCCAACTTACCACAGCTCATAGACTCATTTTCTGTCCAACCAAATGCCCTGCTCTGACAAACATTCTTCCGCCCTATACCCCTAATAGAACTCTACGTTCTGAATATCAAAACTTAATTTCCATCCATAAACCAAAACGACCTGCTGGACAACTTCTCCTCTCCTTCTCCCTAGGCAAAAAATGGAATTCACTCCCTTTCACACTTAGGACATTGTCAAACTTAGATAATTTCAAACCACAGCTTTACTCCTACTTCTCCTCAAAATGGAGATGTAGCTGCATTCTCCCCACTTAGATCCCATTAAGCAAAGCAAGGTTTCTCCCTTTTGATGCCTAAACTCCCTAGAGTCTACTTTAGCCTTCTAAAGCTATCTCCTATGTGACATCTTCTTCTCCTTGAAAATATCAAGCACCTATTGCTCACTTAGCCATCTAAAGCTATCTCTCATATGATAGCTTTAATAAATGTAAATATTGTATATAGTTATTCGATTTCAAAGGCATTGCATTCATGTAAATTAATTTACATCTCACTTTTTGATGATACTTGTAACAGATTTTATTGCAACTGTATTTCTTTTACTGTATTTACTGCAAATGCATTTGTTGTTTACTGTTTTTCTTTGCTGTATTCTGTTTTTTGGAGCTTTTCTCCCCGGACCTCCACTGAAAATGGGCTCCCTGAGCCCAGTGGACTTCCCCGGTAATCAAACTGAAAATAAAATAAATAATAAATAATAATAATAATTTATCAGTTTTTGGTAGTATTTAGTCTTGGTGTTAACATATCTGGGTATAACAGGGTGGGTGTTAGCAGGGGTAAAGGAGTTGTCGTCAACAGACATGAATGAGTGGGCAGAATGGTTTGAGAGGACTGGGGTGGTAGCAAGGCGTTTGGGATGGTTGAATCCTATATGGGATTGGTTTTCATAGATGGTGAGAGAATAAAGGCTGATTAGTAAAGGTAGGGTGTAGAGCAGAGGTGGTATTTTAGAATACTTAGTAAGTATTAGAGACATAATGGGGAGAATATACTCCTGGTAGGTAGGCAATCTAGGTGTAACAGTAGGTGGGGAGATAGTGGAAGGGGTGGGTTATAAATGAATTCCTGTTAATGGTTGGTGAAGGAGGGTGAGGGGGTGTGGCTGAGGGGTTATAAATTCAGAGGTACTGGGGTGGGTGGGAATAGCGGGCAGGGAAGGGTACAAAGCAAGCCCAGAGGGTGAGCGGATTGGGGCTTAACCCCAACAGAGGAATCCTCAGAGCCTGCGATTAAAGTAAGAGGCTTTTTTCTTGCTTTCTTACTTGCTTTAAATTCTAATCTATGTTCTGTTTTTAAACACAGACAGCAACTTTAACAGTACAGTTTGGTGGAACTTTTTATGATTAGGAGCCTTATTTAAGGGCTGGAAAGTTTGGTGCTGTTGGCCCAGTATGGCTGAATTAAACAGTTTAAGCAGAAAGACTTTAGAAAAAATAGTAATCTTAGTCAAGTTTGTTATTGAGGGTAGACCTGTGTGGCTATCTGTTTTTTTTTAAATGCCCAACTGGATGCAGTCCTTCTAACTGTGCGAGCCTTTCAGGGTGGGAGCCGTGAGAAGAGATCATACCTAATAATAGATATTTAGTGTTAGCTCATCACCTGAAATAGAACTATAGCAAAAAAATAATTGAACAGTGTTTCATGCCATATATAACACAGTGACCAAGAGAAAAAGCATAATCCTTATATTAATAGTACACTGCATTGCCCTAAGAAACAGTTTCAAGTATTTGGTAACTAAATAGAACAAGTAAGCAAGATATAGCATGTATAAGAAGAAGAAATGCTAATTAGGGTCACACTGTTCTGCATACAGCATCTTGTATCTTTAGCATGAAAATAAAGTTCAATGGTAGTAGTGTTTGGGAAGTAAGCTGTTTGTACACAGTCTAGGATTTAAGAATTAGACTAAATACTGCAACAAAGTTATACTGATCCACAAACAATCTCTTCAGGTTAGCAGCAACAAGAAAGCACAAAATCAGTTGCCCAATGCATTCGTCAGCCTCATGTATTAATGCACTTTTAAACATTCAGAGTCAGAATAAGATTTCACATATTATTAAATCTATAGTTGTATATAAGTAAAACTGAATGAAAACTCTCTAACTAAATTTATGAACATAGTTATGATATAAGGAAGAAAAAAATTACAAATGCTCTATATAGACACCTGGAACAGCATAAGGAAGATGGTTTTAAATTAAGTGTATTGGAAAAGGTGGAAAGAAATCCACAGGGGGTGGGTTCTTGGTCTGTTCACCTGGAAAAAACAGGAATTAATTTGGCAGAAAAGGCTGGAGTCCTATAGATACCCTGGGCTTAATAAAGCTGTTAGTATAGCTCCTATTTTGAAATTAAGATTGTTGGATAGGTAGAAACATTAATGTTTAGGACTATTTTTGTTTTTATTATTTGTTTTCATTAATGACATATATTGACTTGGATAAGTATTTTTTATATATTTTTTATTTTTGAAATTGTGGTGGGACATTGAAATATTTATTGTCATGATTTATAATTTTTGTTGGTGCTGTTTAATATATTAAAACTGGATATCAACATTATGTATGGACCTTTGGATGAGCTGATATACAGCTTTAAGCATGAATCACATGACCATTTCATGACTTGCATGTCATATGACTTTTTTTAAGTATTTAAACTGGAGTATTTCACAATCTAATATATCTGAGGAAGTTTTAAAGATTTATAAAATGAAAGCGCTTATATAGTTTAATTAAAGGATTTGCTTTTACAGTGGTTTGTCTTTGAAGCTCTGTCCTGTACCTGGTTATACATCTTTGAAATTTGTATTTATTTGTGGGCTTTTTACAATTTGTTTTTACACCATATCTGTCAACTGTACCATGTATGGTCCACAGCTGTCCAACATACACATGTGTAGGGCAAGCACTGAGCTTGACTGTATATATATATACACACACACACACACACACACACACACACACACACACACACACACACACCACTGCCACATGCAGGTCACCTACAGACACACACGGCACCTCTCCATAGTCCATCTATCCCATTCCCCTTCCTGACTCACACATATGCTGTCAACCATTTGGGCCAGCCTAGGCCTCCAGCACCCCCACACAACACCCTGTGCAGGTGATGATACATGTGCCACATCCCTATCATCCTTCCCATCGATGTAAGGAAATGATGCTATGTGTCTGATGCACAGGGTGACTATATTACTTGACATGTACTTGTGTAATGTATTATTGTTTTGCCATGGCACATGTAGTGGTCACCAACAGATGGTGACATATGGTGGCATGTGTCATGAGTATACAACATACTTTTGTGTACCTTATGTTGTATAATGTTGTACTGGTAGTATTGTTACACAATGACATGAGTGTCATGGACCTATGTATGTTTCTGTTCCAGGAGTTTGAAGGGACAATCTATGGACACACTGTGGCAATAAAGTGGCACAGGATGGCATAGCAGCACGGTGGAAATATGACATCGGCAAGGTACAGCAGTATATGTGCATGGCTCCATAGGTTCATATGTGTACAACAGTCTAGCAAGGGCAATGACAGCAGTCAGCGTACGCATGCATTCACAATTTGTCATAACATCTGCTACCCTTGATTCATGTCATCTGGGTGTTCAGAACTTGCACATCTACAAGCTGTGGTGACAGAGATGACCCATCTACAAATATCCTGTGTCCAGTTCAGACAGTTGGCCAACATCAGTTATGCTTGTTGTGCTCTGCATCCCATTGTGTAACCTGCACATTATGTGTGTCACAGCGGATGTATGCTTTACATGCATGGGGGGGCCTGTTTCATGTAGAGTGTACTCTCTGTATTACATAGCACTCTCCCCAGTATGTACTATGTATACCATGTTGATACTGTAGGTGTGTAAAACACGTGAGATATGTGTTACCCCTATCATTGTAACGCGGGAGGTACACAGTGGGATCTGACACCTCCCTGTATGGAGACATACTCATCCCCTTTAAAGCATTTAGGAGACAGACTACATTTGTATGGTCATGACACGAACTTCAAAGAGCATGTTATCTACTCTGTGTATTGGTGTACCATGGCACCTGTGTGGCTGCTACAGTTGTACGATAAGCCTGTGTGGTGACATGGCAAGGGTGCCATTGCACACAATGATAGCTGTGCTGACTGCCACATTCAATATAGCAGTGACAGTCTGAGATTTACACCCAAAACCTGTTAGTATAGGTGATGCAACCATGAATGCATCCCCACATCCTAACAAACAGTGACCATCAAAGGTACAGTAATGTGTGTCCATACCTTCATGTGTCATGGCTCCAGTGTGTGCAGTGTGTGTGGACACTATAATATTGTTCCCGGTTAGTAGCACATCAGTCCCTACATGTGATGTACATTTTCAGTGGTGAAAAGTGGGGACACAGACGTGGCCACACAGGTTTACACCTAATGTGCTACAGATCAGTATGGCAGGAGTCATATGGCATAGCTGAGGCCACAGTCACCAGTAGGTGACATACTCATAACCTCCACATACTCTTCCCTCAGCATGCCAATCTCTGAGTGCAATGGACATTTGTTGCTATACCTTTTCAAGTTGTACTGGCATTTGCACACAATAGTATGGTCTCTCACAAGGTCACTTCACATCTTCAGTATGTGCTCACTGATGATCATCTGCAATGAGTATCATTGCCATATGTGGCATATAGACTACTCAGAGGTGATCTGTGCCTTGCATACAGGGCAAGGTGTGACCCTGCTGGAGTGCATATGCTGCCTATCTGTAGGAAGCATAGTAGATGGATGACTCATTGTAAGGACATTAATCTATGTGACATTAGTACTACATGCTTGTGGGAGACATTTGCTTTGCAGACTTAAACACACCCTTAAAACAGACCCTGCCTAATGGTACACAGAGCATCACAGTGCACCTCAGCACATGCCATCTGTATGATTGGCTGGGTCACTGTCATCTCAAAACACAGCGTCTCCCTGAGTCCCTCTTGGACTGGGGCAATATGTGTTGATCCTGTACCAAGGGGTATAAAGATGTCTCTGATTGTGAGGGCTGTATTACCATTATGCTAGTTAAGTTCACATGTCCTATAGCTCCATAACATGTTGTAAAATGCTGTAACAGCCTCACACACAATAATGGCCACATTCAGGCTAGCACCACTTACACTCACTGCATACAGGACACACCAAGGCACACACATAGTGCAAGTTGGCTGTATGTAGATTAGAACACTTAGTTATGTACTAGTACACACTACAGATCACAGTACCCGATGCATGAAACACACTTCATGTCTGCTAATACTATCAGTTTAGAACATATAATGCTTGTTGATATCAGCAACCCTTGTTGTAGTCAGGCATTTGGGTGGCCACATCACCCGCTGCAAATAAAATAATACTAAACTCTACCTATGTCTAAGTTACAAAGGTTATTATACGTATGCCATATGGATATACACACACATTAAGTTGGCTGGAGTGAGATTAAAACTCCTAACTATCTAGTCTTATACACTATAGCTCACAGTACTTAACGCACAAGTCACATCTTTTGTCTGATGTTACACTGTCAGCCGGCAATCTTAAGGTGGATGACATCATCAGGCCTTGTAGAGGAGGGAGGTCTGGAAGCTGGCAGCTAGTTACAGGGCCAAAAAGTGCATAACCATTGCAGGTGGATAGCCCATGAGGGCATATCCATTGTGTTGCAGACACACACACACACACACACACACACACACACACACACACACACACACACACACACACCAAGTTGGCTGGAGTGAGATTAGAGCTATCTATCTAGTCTTATACACTATAGCTCACAGTACTTATCACTCGCACCACAGAATACGTCTGTTGTATATGTGATTGCAGGCACAGTATTTGTGGATTACACAAACTAGGCTTGTGTTGCACAGCATGTGTGACCTGTAGAGTGATATTGCTGCATACTGTTATCTGTACCTTGTGTTCTAGCAGTGAGGTAACTGTTATTGTCCTTGGTATGTGTGTACAGTTACCAGTATGGCCATATGTGGCTGATTGCAGTTAGATAGGCAAACCTGTGGCCAGGGACATTGCACTCTGTCCAAGTGTGCATTGACAACATTATACATTACACCACCTGCTCAGTTGTGTCTGTCTACATGGTGACATCCAGCAGGCACAAGAGGCTGTAGGAGAGTGAATTATGGGGTTCCTATGAGTTCAACGAAAATGCATTATGTCGAATACGTTTTCATCGACATATGTAGAGCAAACAGGAAAAACAGCGAAGCGGCTGTTCAGCAAAATTTTTCCCTGGGAAAGAAGTCGCTTGACCGCTTCATTGTTTTGCCGTGTTCTGAAGTGTAGTGTGGTCCCTTGTCCGGTATAGCTCCCTAGCGTGATTGTGCAACAGTTACTGACCTTAGGGTTAGGGTGTGGATTAAGGTAAGTGCATATGTATGAAAGTGTTTACTGTTGTATATTTTATGTTAAATGTATGGTTGAGTTCCGTGTGTATGTGTTTTCAGTTGTTTACTTTTGTTTTGGGGGGTAGAGTTAGGGTTAAGGTAAGTGTGTATGTGTTTGGAGCTGTTTATGTTAATGTGTGAGAGTTACTGACCTTAGGGTTAGGGTGCGGGTTAAGGAAAGTGCACATGGTTTAAAATGTTTATTTTTTTTTTCATTAAATGTATGTTTGGGTTATGTGCATATGTGTATTTAGTTGTTTACTGTTTTTTTGGGGGGTATAATTAGGATTGGGTATGTGTGTATGTGTTTGGAAGTGTGTAATGTGTTTTTTTTTTGCAGGGGTTAGAACAGAGATTTCTTTCCCTAGGAAAGAAATCGCTGTTCTTCGGATTCGACATTTTCAGCTTTCGCTGAAAATGTGTCAATGTAACATCGTTCACTGTTTTAAGCATTCGATGTTGCAATATAGACCCGGGTTATGTACTGTTGCACCCTTAGTCTGGTTGGTTTGAGCAACTGTATGGATGTGTGTGTGTGTATGTGTGTGCGGATTTACTCAACATTAATAGGGTATGTGAGACAACACATACATCCACACATAGATCTGTCTATAACAGGAATGTCTCTATAAATGTAGCTGTGTGTGGGTATAATATGTATATGTGTTATGTAGATATATGTGGAGAATCTATGTATCAATATAATAGTATAGCTATATATATATATATATATATATATATGTATATATACATATATATATATATATATATATATATATATATATATATATATATATATATATATATATATATATATATATATATATATATATATATATATATCGGTATATATCTGTTTGACAGTACATAGTGATAGATATATTAATCATGTGAGAGACAGATAGGGACATATGGATATGTATACGTATATGTCTGTGTGCAGACATATTTACACATTGCAGGTCATTTTGATGACAAGGCGACAGACTTGTGTTCATTTTAACTAAGTGTAGGAGCGTGCCCAGTAGGACTGTCAGTACTTACAAGGTGACTCCAGGCCGGACCTACCTGTACTCCAGTCTGGGATTTTGTGTGTTGCAGACATTGCCAGCTGCACCTGACTGCACTTACCTTAAATTGTCCACAGCATTCCCCAGCTGTCTGTTGTACTTAAAATGTGACTGAAGTTCATACTGTTACTCCACACACAGACTGACAGTCTACATACCTGTCAACTGTACAGATTTTCACAGAATATGCAGAATTTTGCCTTATATTTCTGGTCTGTTCCTCATACATTTGTGGTATTCTGGTAAATTACTGTATAATGAAGTCACTGAGTAATACTAACTACAGACAAACATTTGAGTGTCAGACTTTATATCCTTCAGATATTCTGTAATAATGCAACTTGATTTCATACTACCAATTTTCTAGGTTAATCAAAACAGTCTGTACTGTCTGTCTGTATTTTTAGGCTTTTGTCCCCATATTCTTCCTGGCTTAGTCCAGATTTCTTGTACTAACAGATTGAGAGGATTAATATTATGTGGAAACACCAGCATACTAATACCTACATGTAAAAGCTGTGCATACTTCCAAATTCAAATCAACAACACCATTACCCATACTAACATCCATAGCCACCTGAGCCACACAGATTGCCAGACAGAGATGTGTCCTTCATCACACAGTCAACAGCATACATATGTATGTTGTTATCCCTGCATTACGTGAGACATAAACTGTGTGATCGGGTTCTATGTCACAGCACTGAGATCACCTGGTCTGCTGATATACCAGTCATGACTTACTGTTACATCATTTGTATGAAAACACTGATGTGTTGGGGGTGGGGGAAGAACAGCACATGGTCTGCTAACATAGACAGTAGTGCAAATATCATGTGACCCCACTGTTTAACATCTCTCTTGACTGCTGTAGTGAATATTCCAACCATGAGGCCTAGTGAATATTACGGAACGCATACTATTGGACTGGGTATCCGTAGTTCCATGTGGATGCTGCATCTTTCCAAATAGCCTACTATATTCGCTTGCATACATGCAGCAGGTCCATACATACTATACCATATTATAGTACTCCTTACAAGTGGTGTGTAGGAGAGTAACTTACCTTGCAAATGCAGCAGTTGACAGAACTGTAGTTCAGGGCTGACTTTGATGCATGCAGTACACAACCAATACATGGTTAGGTACAGGTTGTGTGGGTTGCCTGGCATTTTTAATATATGTATGTGAGTTGGAGTAAGGTGTCAGTCCTTAGGGCCCTAGGTTGTCAGTGCATGTGCTATGTGTTGTCTCTTATCCAAAGCCAGGGTGTACTGGGCATGCCTATGTCTGCCTACAGGGACATCATCAGAGGGTTCCTCCTCCAAGTCCTCCTGTGAGTGGGACTGTGGTGACCTAAGCACTGGTGGGGGGGGGGGGTTGTGTATCCCTTCCTTTTGCTGATACTGATGCAGCTGTTTCTGCAGGATCATATTGTGTAGCACGGCACATACTGTGAATATCTGTGCACATGTGGCTGGAGAGTACTGCAGGGCTCCACCAGATATATCGAGGCACCGGAAGCATGACTTCAGAAACCTAAATAAATGCTCTGTGATGTTCCTAGTTTGTGCATGTGCCTCATTTTGGTATTCGTCCGTGGGTGTGTGTGCATTTCTAATGGGTGTCATCATCTACAGTTTCAGTGTGTAGCCAGCATCCCCCCAGTAAATGGCCATGTGGGATGTCCCCCCTAGCAAACATCTGGTACAGTTGTGATGCGTACCAGATATGGGAGTCATGATAACTGCCAGTTCTGCCAGCACACACATTCATGATAATTCCCTGGGCACTGCACATGACCTGGCAGTTGATGGATTGGTTCCCCTTGCGGTTGACATAGATTCTACCCTCCTCACCGGGTGGTGCCTTGATGTGTACATGAGTACAGTGTATGGCACACAGTACCTCAGGGTAGTGAGTTACATGGTACAAGTGTTGCATATTGCTGGCCCTCACCTCAGAGATGAGGGGACAAGAAATGTGCTCACTGGCATGTGGTAGCATGGTCTCCAGGAACTGGTGGAGTACCATGGATGCTGATGCCTGTGAAATCTCCATCATATCCCCATTTGGTCTTTGGAAGGTACCTGTGGCTATTATCCTAAGGCTACATATACCTTGGTTTGAAGTGGGATGGGTTCTCCTCTGTTGGCTCTGGGTCTGAGTTGAGGGTGGCAGAGCTCAGTGAATTCTTGTAGTATGCCCCTGTCCACCCTGTAGTGCTCTACACTCTCCAGCTCACTTAGCTCCTGGAAGGTTACCCTGGCCCTGAACACCTTTCTCCTTCTCTGCCTAGGCCTAGTGTCAGCAGCAGCAGTAGCAGTGACGTCAGCATCTAGCACATACAGATGTAGCAGACCTGCAGCAGCCCTTAGCAATCTTTCAGTTAAAATTCCCAAGTCTGTACTCCAGTGGTGCAGATTATGTGGGAAAAATCAGATTGCAGGGTGTATGCATACTTTATAGTGCTCTGCTGTAGTTGCTGACTGTGTGATTGGCTACCTATGATACATTCCACCTGCCTAGTATATCATTAAAATCATTTAATGGCCCTAGTTTAAGTTAAACTGGGGTCAAACCTAATTAATATGTCATTGCCTTTTAGCTACACTCAGCACTGCAAATGTAGGTAAACAAAGCTTAGCATTCAGTGGGCAAACCCTGACTGAATTCCACACTCAGCACAGTGGTATGCCATGCAAACACGCAGAAACACGCGCCTTGTAGGTAAACAAAGCTTAGAAGTTAGTGCACCCCCCCCCCAGACTTCCACGCTCAGCATGGCATTGCGCCAAGCAAACAGGCAAAGGTAAGCTCAAATCAGCTTAGAAGTTATTGGAAACACCCGCTTTTGATGTCAACTATGTCTTATGTGGACACCAACATGATTTTGTGACTACACGGAGGAGCTATGCGGACACGGATACTCATTTGTGCTGTTCGGTAACTCCACCTCATTTGCATAGGGATCCATGCTAAAATCCTGGAAACAACATGGTTTAAAGCCCTACCACATTAGCAACAGCACCAATACACCACCACTGCGGATACTCCAAGCAGGGTCCTGTAATACATATTTCTCGCATAATATTACTTTTGTTTTTTCAATTTTTTTTTTTTTTTTTTTTTATGAGGCATGTTTGTGCACTGCGGCGTGGCATGCAAACATGCACAAATTATTAAAAAAAATTATTTTAAGTTATTTCACTTATTTTTTCAGACACACGGTGGATAGTTTCTCTCATATCTGTATGTGCTATGCCATTTTGGTCCCTCTACCTACAGTTTTACAGCCCCTTTTGTCTCTCTACATTCTTGTACACAGACTTTTTTGTGTACACTATGGACACTGACACTACCTATCTGCTAGCTGGATCCTCTACCTGACTCATTTGCATGGAATTCATCTGCTTATGAAATGATTTGCATGCCAGAGATATTTCCATGTTGGTGTGTGCATGCAAGCTGCCTGACTGTGTTTACTGAATCTAAAACCTGCTTACTTTTGTGTAAGCAGTATGGCACAATGCCTCCATAAAAATGAGACAGTGTATGGTTTATTAAATTCCTCCCAATGTCTGCTTTATGTAGTATTAAATACTTATTTAAATTACCCCTGTTTAAAGGGCTATTTAACCCATTTATGTTTAATGAAAGGCATTTATATGCTGGCATCTATTGTAACAATAGGTATAGAAACTACTATGAAATGATTTGTGCATTAAGCAATACGCTAACAAAAGAACAACTTGTTATGGACAAACTCAGAAAAATGATGTGAAAAATTCAGAATTAAAAGCATTTTTAACCTCCAACATGGAACAAAATATTCCAGGCTTGATGAAAAGTTCATACAGGCTGCTTACTAACAGCACCATAACACAACCAATCACATTGTTGCTACTACTTCTATGTACATAAACTGAAATTTTCTAAATATTTTAGATTTTTTAAGAAGATGTTAAATTGCTAGAGAACAAACCAAAACAACTACACAACAAGGCTAATATATAATAAGATCTATCAAATAGAAAAACATTAAATTACCATTCATTTATAATAATTAGCATTAATTATACATAGCATTTATTTATATATTAACTATCATACTGAAGATATGCTCAGAACATTCTTAATACTTGAAATATTTATATGAATTAAGAAACTCAGTGTTATGAGTAAATAGTCCCCCAGATTTAATAAAATCCATGTAGGCATAGTGTACAGCCTACACAGAAGGTACCGTAGCCATCTATGCGGTTTCCCCTCGGTAGCATGCCATGCATATTAATGAAGGCACGTTACTGAGGGAGAGTCATGTAACACATTTACTGAATCAGTGTAGGGAGTGTGCCACTATGTCTGGAGATGAGTAACACACCCCCTGCACTGTAAAAGTGCAGTAAATCAATGTCTGGATATGTATTACATTTTTCTAATGTATGCGCGGCAAGCCACATCACACAGCAACCAACACATGCCAGGCACCTAAAAATAGAAATCGGATACATTTAATTATGAATCCAAATGTCAAGTTTAAGCATAGTTGAGTGGGTTTGTGAGGCAGTGCTTAAACGTAGGTGAGAGATACACGTAAATGTATAGCAGCATTCTACACATCCACATAGACAAATGGTTAGTGACAGCCTTATATGCAGTAGGTGGAGGGTTTGAGTACCCAGAAGGTTTACTAAGCATTCATTTTCCAACTACAAATTATACCAATTGTTTTTATATCCCAATGTGCTGCACTCAGCTAAACTCCACTAAGGTTTGCTAAGCCATGCCAAGCACTGCTTAAACAAGATCCATTTTAGCACCACTTGGCACTGCAACGCTTAGCTGGTTTGTGCACTGCTTAGCATTGGTAGTTTAAGCACTGATGAGGTCAGCTCAGTTGGTTTGTGTGCTGCTAAGCATTGCTAAGCATATGCAGTTTAAGCACTGCTCAGCTCAGCTAAGCATATTTGCATGGTGCCAAGCTCCGCACTGCATTTTTAAAAATGCCCAATGTTGTGTAAGGGCAGGAAAACAGGCTATATTAAGTGCAACAGGCAGGAATGCAGCACAACCAGTTGGAGTTTGAACTGTGCAGGAACTGTGGCAGGTGTAGGAGAGGGTGCACTCTTCCGGGCACAGAGGTGGGGCATTTTGGAGTCCAGGGTCATGGCTGGACTCCTCATGAAAGACCATGAACATCAGGTGCTGCAGGGCCAGTTCCCAGGATCAGAGTACAAGGCAGACGCCTGGAAACAGCTGGCACATGGTCTCATCAGTGCTACAGGTATCCCTTGCACAGCTGAGCAGGTCTGTCATTACTATGACTAACTGAAGCATCAGAAGGGGGGACTTCTGGACACCTGGGTCCAGGATGTTTGGGATGAGAATGCCCCACGTTTGTAAGTATTGTTAGCATTGTTTTACCAAAACCTACTCTGAATGTGTGATAGGTATGCATAATGGTGTGCTTCTCTCCCTACAGCTGCAGAGGAGAGAGCTTGCAACCTAGAGGTCCATGGAAAGCACCTGGCCAGGCTGCACCATGAGTGTGGTGAGTACAGAGTAATTTGCAATCTGTAGTCAAATACACAAGATAGAGTAATTCATTCAGTGCCAGTAGGTACATACAGTACAGATTTGTGTATTGCAATGAATGTGGACGTAGGCCTGTACTACAATAACTGACTACTGCCATCTATAGTGCAATAAATATTAAAGCATTAAACCTGATAATGTTATCTATAGTGCAATAAATATTAAAAAATTAAACCTGATAATGTTAATGAAATAAAGTTTCTACTGCAATAATTGTGAAATTACAGCTGTATTGCAGCACCTGCGTTGTATCAATTGTTGTGCAATAAAGACTTGAAAATATACCAGTAACCGCATTAAGGTACCCCTAAGAAAGCTGTGTTGTGCAATATGTGTGTAAGTAGGGCTGTTGTTCATGAAATCGAGTATGACATCTGCTCTGAAATAAAAACACAAAGAATGGCACTAACTGACTCAAGGTTTACCTAAGAAAGAGTGGTATGCTAAACTGTAGATTTACAGCTGTACTTCAAGATATATGCATCATGACATTTGTTCTGCACTAACATCTGAAGCAATACCAGGAACACCCAAGTTATATTGTGTATATTAGGATTGTCTTGTGTTAAACAATGTATTTCAGCTATTTGCATTCCTGCTCTGAGGTACAGTGCTGCAGGCAAATATGAAACTGTAATAGCTGTAGACTGAAAATATACTATCTGCAACTGTACATAGGTCAGGTATCCAACCCAATACTCTGATATGGTTTCTACATGTCACAGATACCTCCACCCACTAAGAGTTTATGGTGTACACCTGCATTCTATGTATTGATGTACAGTTTACCTAAAAAAAAAATAAAAAAGGGCACCTGTCCCACAACAAAAATATTGCCCACACATAGTTCTCCATTTCGCACGTGTCCACTGGACACAACTAATTATTACATTAATTAATGAACACATTTATGTTGCCTCAGCCCTCTATCTAGGGTGTGAGGCTCCAAATTCCAAATTCTGTAAAACCTGCTCAGCTATTGCTGTACAAGAAATGGAAAGTTATGGTCCTCTCCTACACCCTTCTTGCACAACCCTACCTGGCTTTCAGTATGTTTTTCCCCCTGCTTGCCCCCATTTCACCACTTTCCTATCACCCCCTTTTTCTTTTCTTTAATTTAGCATGAGTTTAAGCGGAAATTGCACAAACTACTGAATTAACAGCTACCCATGTTTGCAAGGCAAAGGCCTGTACGTAGGGACACACTGCACATATTGGTATAACCTACCTATATGTCGCCTAGTACTCTCTGATTGCGCAAACCCATGCAAACCCACTTAACACTACTTAAAAGTGCCTTAATCATCTTATGCGTTTCTCACAATGTTAAGCACATTTACAAAATAATTTCCCCTACCACATCTTGAACCCAGGCCCCTGTCTACTACAGCACAGTGCATTAGCCCACTAGGCCACTCAACTCTGAATTAAAACAGGTGCTTCCAGCAGCATATACTGATTGCCACTGACACACTGCAAGGGATTGTACTTGCAACTGTGATGCAGACACTACACCAGTACACAGCCAAATAAATAATAATGGATGTACGTGAGGCCTGGAATAGCTGGTATATCTGTCAACCGAACACATTGTTGCAGAGTGTCCACAGTTTTGCCCCCTACATTTAGCATAGTTTCACAAATGCATATCTGTCTGGTAAAATAATGTCAAGTCATTAAAGATTGAGTTTAGAAAATCATGACAGACACTTGAGCGTCACACCTCATATCCTTCACAAAACACATGCTAGTGCATATCCTGTGTCACAGAATCTATCAATGCACATATATCTTGCAAATACACCTTCTGCAGCACTGACTCAGTAGCTTAGTCTGTTAAATGTCTTGCATGCTGTACATTTTGCCACCCACAGTCCTGGGTTTGAATCCAGTGTGTTGCACTTCACTTGCATTCTTGGGGATACAGCAAACAATGACTGAGTCATGTAATTTTAACCAAAACAGGTTGCTTCTACTGAATTAACTGCTACCCATATTTGCAAGGCAAAGGCCTGTAGGTATAGACACACTGCATATATTCGTATAGCCTACCTATATGTCTCCTAGTACTTTCTGACTGGCACTGTTACATAACATATGTACCTAAAGGACATGCCTCAACTGGACTGTTATGGGTACCATCACCCTGGCTCTGCTGTAACAACAGAGCTGACACTGCCCCCTCAGTGATACATACAGCTTGCTGTCCTCCAGTGTTCACACTCCCCTCTAGGTGTCCTAGGCTGCATCAGCAGCTGCAGACTGCAACATATGCAGCTGTATGTTAAGCTACCTGCTACAGACCTACCATACCTCACAACCCTGTAAAACAAGGGATCCAGACAACACCCATACATAAACAGGTGGGGGAGGCAAAGATCGAGCGACAGGGACATGTTTCACAGCTCGCCCCTACAGACGTAGTCAACTGACAGACCAGCAGCTACTGCATGTATATTCTGACAGGTATGACATCTGACACTGACATGTCTCTTCCCCATTACTGACCACAGTTCACAAAATTTAACACTGAAATGCCAGATAATCACAACGTCATTTGACAATGGCCAAACATAGCATGCAAAACTGTGGACATACCTCATAAATCTCAAAAGCGGACAGTATTTGTGCCTACCCTCTGCGATGTTGTAGTCTCCACACCTCAGTAATGTCCATCTCAAAGCCTAAGAATGGAGCTAAGGCCTACATGAAGGCCTTAAATATTGCACTATGGTGCCATGTCACTGGCTAATGAAAGTGAAAACCAGCTGTTCTGGATGCAATTAGCAAGTCTGAGCCATGGATTTGTGCACAGGCAATTACTTGTTAATGAGCATTACCTACAAAAGGCAAACAACTGCCTATGGGAAACAGGTCTGTAACTTGCTTTACCAAGAGAGACTGCTATTTACCAAACAGTTTTCTTGAGGATTTGTTCACAAAAGGATCACATCACTCTACCAGGTATGTAATACAAGTCCCCATATAATGGGATGCAGATGGGAGGATGCAGTTATGGGGAATAGGGATTACAACTGCAGGCCTGTAGTACATCTCTGGGAATGAAATGTTGGTGATACTCTGCTATCCAACAGCTGCAGGCATGCCTCTCAACTGTGTGTGCTGTGAATTACATCACAGTTGTGGCCCTCTCACTCCATCCTACAACAGTCGACTGCAGTATGAATTCTACTGGATTGTGTTAGACATATTAACAGTAAGTAAGGGTGGACACAGCTGTCATATCACATGATGTACTGCTATTCAGCTCCTCTCAGTCTGTGAATGTCACTCAGGAATAGTTTAGACATTGTAAAGGTGTCTCTGACTGTCTCTGACATACTTTGGCTAGGTCACAGTTTAGTTGACATTCGTATGTCATTGCTTGAGAGCTATGGTTAACATACCTGGCAACCCCCTACAGCAGGAAGTCAGGTCATAGCCATTATTACTGGGGGGACACAGGCCAAACCTCAGCAACAGAGTGTACATATTGGTCATACAAAGTAAGTGGCACAGTGATGTTGCTCGACTGTCCCCATGTACTTGTAATAACACACACCTATGTGTCTGACAGTGGCCATATGACATAGCAGTGGGACTTTGCCCACATGGGACAACACACCGCAGTAGATGGCACTGATGGGTGTTGAGACATACAGCACACTCTGTCATGGCACACAGGGACATAATCGGTACTGCTACTATATTGGTGACAGCGACATACATAGTGTGTTGATAGACTATGGAGTATGGCATGGGAGGTAGCAGTGGATAGTGCAGGCCAAATGATAACAACCAAAAAGACAAACAATTCAACATTTGTAAAATAACAAACCACAACAGTAAAGGAAAACCTTCATTCTGTCTGTAGTCAGTCTTTATTCACCATAAATCCAGCAAGATTAAACTAAGAGTTTTCACCCAAAATCATCTACTGGGCTTCATCAGAGTTCACTAACCATACACAACTTACATTTTTAAACGTAACATCAATTAAAACTTAATGACCAATTAATTCTAAGCCAATGGTTGAACAAAGTCAGTCATTTGACTGATAATTGGATCATCCCAATACATTAGCTTATTTATTAATACAAAGTACACATACAAGCAGCAATAATGATTATAAAATGTGTTTTAAACAATAATGTTTAAAACAAAAAAATGTTGTAATGTAGTAACTTAGAATGTTAAAAAGTTAAAAGGTTAAAATGTTGAAAAATTGAAGGATTGTTTGTTTTTCCAAATGCTTATTAGATGCAAAAATATGTTAACAAAAATAGATGAAGTATGCCTTATATTTCAGGATACTAGATATTGAAATACATTAATTTATTCCTGATGTTCTTGTAGCATCTAATCTAAGTTGCCACAAACACTCTCTCACTTCGAGTAAGATTTTGGCATTACCACCTTTCTCTTCTCCAGGGTTACTACATTACAACAATTTTTAGTTTTAAACATTATTGTTTAAAACACAATGGTTTTTTAACCATTATTGCTGCTTGTATGTGTACTTTGTATTAATAAATAGGCTAATGTAGTGGGATGATCCAATTATCAGTCAAATGACTGACTTTGTTCAACCATTGGCTTAGAATTAATTGGTCATTAAGTTTTAATTGATGTTACGTTTAAAAATGTAAGTTGTGTATGGTTAGTGAACTCGAAGCCCAGTAGTTGATTTTGGGTGAAAGTGCTTAGTTTAACCTTGCTGGATTTATGGTGATTAAAGACTGACTACAGACCGAATGAAGGTTTTCCTTTACTGTCGTGGTTTGTTATTTTGATAGTGCAGGCCAATTTGGACGTGCTGGGTGTGTACATAGTGGATATCAATGTATCTGGCCCTGTAATGTGTTCCCCTCTTGTTGTCTTTCAGAAAGGATGTATCAAAGGAGGCACCCGTCATTTTCAGAAGCTGAAAATAATGTCATCCTGGATGGCCTCAGACTACATCATAACATACTGCTGTCCAGGACTCACCAGCATCATGGCCAACATGCAGCACTGTGGGCTGACCTCATCATAGCAGTCAACCAGGTAGGGGTACAGGACAGAACCTATGAGCAGGTCCGACACTGGGCCACAGATATGGTCAATGCTGCACAGCAAAGGGCTACTGCTGCGGCAAGGGATTGTGCTGCCATTGATGGAGGGCCTGCAGAAGAACCACTCTCGGCCACAGAGGAATTCCTGGCAGACCTGGGATCAGCCACTAGCTCCCAAGCACCCATTGTAGAGGTGGGTGCCACAGCATCCACAACAAAGGAGCATCCAGGTAAACTTCCTGTGTTCATCACTGTAATACTGTATCAGTCATTGTGGTAGCCTCTGCATACCAGTACATGGGTGTCAGGTATATCTGCATGGGTGGTGGTTTGGTTTTAATTCACAGTTGTGCACACATACTCAGAATGTCAGCAATGTAGGTGGTATCACATTAGCTACTGTACATGTTGAAATATGCACATATTACCCGCGGTGGTGGTGCTGCAGTAGCGTTGTCGCCTCACAGTAAGACGCTGTTCGGTTCGATTCTCAGCTAGAGCATCTTCTGCATGGAGACATGCGTGAATGGGCATACCTTCATTGAAGGTTGTGCATCAGGCCTGGCAAGCCGGTACATAAAAATCAACTGCCAATCATTAGCGAACCGGAGTTCCGCTGTGGCGACCCCCTAACCAGGAAAAGCTGAAAGACACAAACAAACCCTGTAACAATGTCACATTTGGTATTGCTGACAATGCCTCTCCCTCACATTTCCATAGGTAAGTCAGTTGTTGCTGGAGGCCAAGGTTCTGTACCTGGTAAGTGTGATACTGTTATTTTACGGATCATAGATACCCTAAGAATGTTAACGGATGATATTTTGCCCTAGGCACAACTGTTATGCTTAGCCTGAGTACAATACTTGTATGTTCAATTTCGGAGGGGTTTACTGACGTGCACTGAATGGGTAATCACAGTTGTGTATTTGCAGGATCAGTAACACATTTGCACTTATTTTTGAGATGGTCTATGCAGTCTGCTATACAGGAGGTAAACACTCACAGATGCCTGTTCACACACAATATGGAGATGGTACATACTTGAGGCAGTGATACTAGAACTTGCATAGTATGTTCAAGATGGGTGCACTGTGTTTTAGGTGTAGGTCTATCACATACACTAACATATTGCTTATCACACAGATGTATAGTACTGGCAACATTAACTGGACATAGCTGCAGTGCACGTTATAAAGGGCCTGTGTCGTCTGTGTATGTTGTAGTCTGCTTGTGTGCTGTGCATGGGATCACAAATAAGATGTGGTATGTGTAATGCAGTTGTGGCTCCTCACCTGTATGTGTATGTGTGTGAATTACCATACATAATAGTGCAGGTAGTAATGTACTTATTTTGTCTTCCTCTTCACAGGTGAATGTGGGAGTTGGAGTGTGTCCCCCTCACAACTTGATGTCAGTGTCTCATCAGACTGTGATGATAATGGTGGCCATAGTGAGGTACAGGCGGGGTTGTTGGTGGCTGAATCTGTCCCATAGGTTGACATAGGTTCATAGTTTCATAGGTTTATACTAGGCTATCTGCCCTAAGGCATTTATAAGCCTAGCCCAGGGTTTTTGTGGCTTACGCCACCCCTTATGTTAAAAAATACTGTGCCCATTAGTTTGTTGTGCCTCTGTCCAGCAGTGACACAGAGATGATTCCCGGGGTGAACCTACGATCTCCCATCCACCGGTCAAGATTTCTCTTGAACAGAGCCAGCGAGGTACTCTGCCTCACATGGACCGGGATTTTATTCCACAACATAGGGAGTCTCTGGGTGACAAATCTATCCCTCCAGCATGTCCTATTTATATCCGTGCTAAGGTTTAAGTCGCTTGCTCTAGTGGATCTGGTAGATTTGGATTTTTTGAGGTGGAGCATGTCCATTAATTCCGGGTTGGACATGGCCTTGTATGTCAGGCACAGGTCACCTCTGAGCAGACGGTATGCGACTGAATAGAGCTGGAGTTTCTTCAGTCTGGCAGCATATGACAGATTTTGGAGTCCCTTTATCCTTTTGGTGAGGAACTTTTGGGGTCTCTCCAATTGTTGCAGGTGTCGGGTGAGATACATCCCAAATGGGGCATTGTACTCGATCATTGGTCTGACAAGTGAAGAGTACAGGGGAACAATGACCTCACTTGATCTGGATGTGAATCCCTTCATGATCAGGTGGACAATGTAGAAGGTTTTTCTAACCACTTTAGCAATGTGAGTGTCAAAAGAAAGGCCACTGTCAACCTGGGTCCCCAGGTCCCTGATAACCTCTTCTGTGCTTAGTGGATTGCCACCTATATGGTAGCTTGGGGTTACCTTGTTTTTCCCGAAGGGTATGACTATACATTTTTTGGCATTTAACTTCAGGCCATGGCTCTGGCACCAGCTATCAGTTTCTGTGAGACCCCTCTGAAGGATATCTGTGTCCGATGTACTTTCCACTATGGCTCCCAGTTTGCAGTCATCTGCAAACTTTGTCAGCCATACTCCTATGTTAGCCTGTACTTCTGAGAAGTAGATGCCGAACAACAGGGGGCCAAGGACTGAGCCCTGTGGGACACCACTTGTGACCGGCTTGGAGTCTGACATGGCGCCAGCTACTCTAACCCTGTGGGTTCTGTCCTTTAGCCAGTTTGCAACCCATCTTGTGACATATGGGTTTACATTTAAGCTGGTAAGTTTCTCTATAATACTCGAGTGGGGTATTGTGTCGAAAGCTTTTGCAAGGTCAAGGTAGGCTGTATGGACTGCCTTTCCCTCATCAATGGCCTTGGTGACTGTTTCGAAGAAGTTGACCAAGTTCAAAAGGCATGATCTGCCCTTAACAAAGCCAAACTGGGTCGGGTCCAATGTCTGCAAGTCCCCTATGTCTTTGTTTATGAGTTCCATTATGATCCTCTCCATAGCTTTGCAGACCAGGCTTGTTAAGCTTATGGGGCGGTAATTACCAGGGTCCGTAGATGCACCGCCTTTGTGGAGTGGGACCACAGTTGCCGTATGCCACTCCTTGGGCATGTATCCTCTGGTAAGGCTAAGATTAAACAGCTGCCTTATGTGCGGGTTTAGTTTCTCATTGAGTTCGTGTAGCACACAGCCGGGGACACCATCCGGTCCCATTGATGCTGTGTTTTTAGCTTTAGAGAGCAGCTTTCACCTGCGCATTGGAGATGTCTGGGAGGCTGCACTCCGCTGGGATAGTTATCTCTCCTTTTGGGGGGGGAGAGGGGGGTGAAGTTTGCACTGAACCTGTCTGCCAGTATGTTGGCAATGTCTGTGGGTTCAGTGATTTTTGTATCATTTTGGACTAATTCTGAGCATATCTGGGAGTTTCCACCCAGGTTTCTAACATAGTTGAAGAAGGCCTTATGATTGTCTTTTGAATCTATGGCAATTTTTCTCTCAAAGCTGGCCTTGGATGATTTTATGAGTGCTCGTATTTTTTTACTAATAATGATCAAAGGTGTCTTCTCTTTTATGGATTTTGCTCTATCATGTAACAGCTTTCTCCTCTTATTGTAAAGTTCCCACTTCCTCCCTCAGTGTCCCTGCACACAGTTAGTATGCCCACACATACCCATTCCCCCACAGCCACAGATATTGGACAGTCAGAGTGTGGCAACTATGGCATTAGTGAGTGTAGACACCAGCCATAGCCAGGCAAGGTCCCACACAAGCATATTGACAGGGGTGCTCGAAGGAGGACTGCTGCCCATCCACCACCTGTCACAGGTGTCACATCACGGGTCACTCGACACATGTTTCAGTCTATCATGGAGGCACGGGCATGTTCCTATTGCAACACCAGACAGATGCTCAGGATCATGGATGCAGCACAGGCTGACATCCGTGACTCCCTCCACCACATTGGTGTCACCATGGATCGTTTCACTGATGTACTGGACAGACAGTGAGATGAGACACTGTCAGTCCTTGACTGCATGTTGTCTGAGTTGGAACATCTGGTGGGAGTAGGGCATCGGGCATGTGGATGTATGTCAGCAACACCATCTGCTGAGAGTGCACATGGCCATGCTCACTCATGCTCCCATAGTGGCAGTACCTTCAGCATGACAGAAGGGAGTCTGCTGTCCACACCACAATGTGGCAGGCCATGGGCATGTGGTTGTGGACAGTCCCGTGTGGGATATGGACCCAGCAGACACCAGTCACTATCAGCTACTGGCACCGCATCTGACCCTGGGCATGGTGATGCCAGTGCCACTCCTGGCAGAAATAGTTCCCATGTTCGTGGCTGGAGATGGTGAACTGTCCACTCTGCCATGTATGGTCCACAGCTGTCTAACATACACATGTGTAGGGCTAGCACTTGGCCTGACTGTGTACACGCACACTCAAACATCACTATCACGTGCAGGTCACCAAAAGACACACGGCACCACTCCATGGTCCAGCTAAGCAGCACCCCTTCCTGACTCACACACATGCTGTCAACTGTTTGCCACAGCCTAAGCCTCTGGCACCATCGCACCACACCCTGTGCATGTGATGATACCTATGCCACATCCCTGCCATCCATACCATAGATGCAGGGTTATGCAAATATGTGTCTGATGCACAGGGTGACTATATTACATTACATTACATTACATGTAGTTTTGTAGTGCAGTAGTGTTATGCCATGACAGGTGCTGTATGCTGGCATGTGTCATAAGTACACATCAAACTCTGTGTACCTTTGTTGCATGATGTTAAATTGGCAGTAGTGTTGCAGAATGACAGGTGTCTCACAGAATTGTGAATGTTTCTGTTCCAGGGGTCTGACTGGCTAAGCTATGGAGACTTGGTGGCAATACAGTGACACAGGACAGCATGGTAGCAGAGCAGAAATATGACATCAGTAAGGTACCGCTGTATATGTGCATGGTTACCTAGGTGCATATGTGTAGAACAGTGTGTCAGGCACAATGGCAGAGTCAACGTAATCTTGCATGCATAACCTATGACAAGGCCTACTACCCTTGATATGTGTCACCTGGGTGTTCTGCACATATGAATGTTTGTGGTGGTGGATCGCAGTTATGCCTCAGTAGATGTGGGCTAGTTAGGGCCAGCAGCTAGTGACAGGGCAATAAAATGCATGACAACTGCACACCCATATAGCCATATGTGTACTGCTGCATGGGAATATATTTGTGTATACACACACACACACACACACACACACACACACACACACGCACAGTTGTCTTAAGTGATAGTAGAACTCCTACCAATCTGTCAGTATGCACTATAGCACTAAGTACTTATCGCATGTGGCATGGAGCTTATCTGTTTTGCAATTGTCAGCCAGTGCTCTTAAGGTGGATGACTTCAGCAGGCCTTGTAAAGGAGGCCAGTGGGGAGGCTGGCAGGTAGTCACAGGGCCTTAACATGTATAACCATTGCACAGAGATAGGCACGCTGCTGCAATGGGATATATTTACATACACATAGAGTTGCAGTTTTGGAGATTAGAACCCCTACCTATCTAACAGTATGCACTACAGCACTAAGTAATTATCGCATGACCATGGAGATTATCTTTGATATTGTCAGTCAGTGCTGTTAAGGTGGATGACATCAGCAGGTGCTGATATGGAGGCCAATGTTGAGGAGGACGCTAGTCACAGCACCATAAAATGACTGACCATTACACAGATATAGGCCAGATAAGCATGTCTGTACCACTATAAGGGAAATATCTACACACATACACACACACACACACACACACACACACACACACACACACGAGGTGGCTGATGTGAGATTAGAACCCACTACCTACCTATTACACACTACAGCTCACAGTGCTAATTGCAAGCACCACAGATTATATGTGGGGTACATGTGACTGCAGCCACAGTACTTGTGGGCTACGCAAACTGGCCTTGTCTTACGTAGCCCGTGTGACCTGCAGAGTGAACTGCTTTATGCTGTTATTGTACCTAGTGTCCTAGCAGTGGGGTACCCATTAATACCCCTGCTATGTGTGTACAGTTACCAGTATCTCCATTTCTGGCTGGTTGCATTTTGTTAGATGGGCAATTATCCAGCAACAATATGGCCTGACCAAGTCCTGCATTGAAGCCATTGCACATTACAACACATGCTCACCATTGTCTGTCTACAGGGTGACATTCTACAGGCACAGGGTTCTGTAGTTGGGTGGATTATGTCATTTTGCGGCCTTGGTCTTGGTGTTACCATCAGACAACAGTGGGTATTGGTGCAGATAACCCCAGCATTCTGCGTATAGGTGTGGATATTCTTGCATCTTCACACACGTGTACATATGTGTGTGTGTGTGTGTGTGTGTGTGTATATATATATATATATATATATATATATATATATATATATATATATATAAAAATGTAAATGTTCGTTTGTTCAAAATCTTAAATCTCTGAAAGTTCTTCACCGATTGCTTTGAAATTTTCACACAATGTTGCATTCGAATACACACGTGTCTTTATATACCTACTATTATATAGATGTCACATGTTGCATTCGAATACACGCATGTTTTTATATACCTACTATGGATTCTATATATTTGTATACAAATATGCAATTTTATATGTTTTTGTTATAACTTTCTTACTCTTTTTCAGTGCAATCGATCTGCTTTAGTTCAACCAAATAATGCCTCGCATAAGATCAAACTTAGGTCGTCGTACTCGCGGAGCGGAAGCAGTGTGACGAGTAATTGCATATTTGTATACAAATATGCAATTTTATATGTTTTTGTTATAACTTTCTTACTTCTTTTTCAGTGCAATTGATCTGCTTTAGTTCATCCAAATAATGCCTCGCAGAAGATCAAACTTAGGTCATCATACTCGCAGAGCGGAAGCAGTGCGATGAGTAATTGCAAATCAAACTGAGGAAGAACGGGCATCAGCGAATGAGCGAAACAGACAAAGAATGGCTCAAATATGTGCCGAGGAAGCAGCAGAGCAACGTGCAGCCAGACTTGAGGATGCACGTTTGTGAGCATGGCGATCGCGTTCTGCAGCTTCAGATCTGTTTCGTTCTCCTCGATCGACACCAGCGGATGAAATAAATGCTTGCCTGAAATACTCTACTTTGTGGCGACACGTAAAGATGTCAAAGTTAACTACAAATATGCATGTCCAGCTGCAAAACGATCAATCAGCTGAGATATTCTCACATCAATTGCTGGAAATTGGGAAAGGAAAGGTACCGGTTGATCTGACCTCAGGACATATTTCACTGACTCATAACTTCTGCAATTTAGTGACATCAAAAGAAGAATTGGTTGAAAAAGTATTTCACAATATTCAAACCAATTATAAGAATCACAATTGGCTGACTGAACGAGCTATTCTTGCGGCCAAGAACAAAGACGTCTATAAACTTAACAATATTATTCAGTCTAACATTCAAAGCGAGGCAGTCACATACAAGTCCGTCGACACTGTTGTAGAAGCAGATGAAGCGGTTAATTATCCAACAGAATTTTTGAATTCACTCGATCTGCCAGGGATGCCACCGCACGTACTGTAATTGAAAATCGGCGTGCCAATTATCATGTTGCGAAATATCAACCAGCCAAAGCTTTGCAACGGCACGCGGTTTGCAGTAAAAAAATTAATGAGCAACGTCATAGAAACAACAATCTTGACAGGACCTTTCAAAGGTGAAGATGTCCTCATTCCTCACATTCCTATGATTCCAACAGATATGCCATTTCAATTTAAGAGATTGCAATTCCGAATTCGATTGGCATTTGCAATCACCATCAACAAAGCTCAGGGCCAATCTTTAGAATTGTGCGGTTTAGATCTACACACAGATTGCTTCTCACATGGACAGTTATATGTTGCATGTTCTAGAGTCGGCAAACCAGACAATCTCTATATCTGCACAGACAATGGAACAACAAAAAATATTGTATACCCACAAGCATTGTGAAATTAAACATATTAGAAACGTGTGCTTTCTCTTTTCTTTCTTTTCCATTTAACCAGACTGAGCCACAGCAACGTGTGGTGGGTACAGCTAGTATATATATAGATATATATATATATATATATATATATATATATATATATATATATATATATATATATCTATATATCTATACATCTATCTATAGATTTATATATCTATATATATACATATTTAAAACAGGGATGTCAACTTAGGTGTAGCTGTGTGTGCGTTATGTAACAGTGTTATATAGATATATATGGGTGGTCTACATTACTCTACCCATTTATGTAGCTGTATATATATATATATATATATATATATATATATATATATATATATATATATGGGTCTATATCACATAGTCAAATTTCCATAACTCCGAACACCTAATGGTCGAACCATTATGTTCGAAGTTACAGAACTTCGACTATGGAAAAAAAAAACAACGAACAACAAAATAAATTGTAAGCAGGGGGGCAAGCCACCCTGCACCTCCTGCTACTTAAATATACCAACTCCGAGATTGCACCACATTGAACTGAATAGAAACCTCCTCTTATGGAAATTTCCATTCAAACACTCAAACTTCTACAAATTTGAAGCTATGTTATGGACCGTATGTGGTTCAAACTTTTAAAAGTTTGACTACGTGATAGGAACCCTATACATATATATATATATATATATATATATATATATATATATATATATCTATATATATACAGTGTATATAAAAAGTGTACACACCCATGGTTTTTGTGATATAAAAAAAATGAGACCTCAATAAATCATTTAAAAACTTTTCCCACCTTTAATGTGACCTATAACCTGTACAATTCAACTGAAAAACACACAAATCTGTTAGGGGAAAAATATAAAAAATAAAAAACATACAGTAAGCTGTTTTTTCTGGGTGACAGTCCAGCTACTGAGTACATGGTTAAACTGATTCAATTTTGTTTAATAAAAAATGTTTTTGAATTTAATGGGGAAGTTTTCCACCAAAAATGAGGGATGGCCATGCGGGCAGCTTTTGTTCCCTCATATGCAAATTTAAGCATGGGTTATTCTGAATTAGAGTATGTGTATAGATCAAAATTTTTTTTTCTAAGCATGTTATTAATTACTTTAGATTTATAGATGATTTGATTTTTTTATGTGAGGGGGGAAACAGAGTAAAGGAATTTACTGATTGTTTGCAAGCTAATAAATAAAATTTGAAATTTGAGGGCATTCATACAGAAAAGAAAGTGTCATTTTTGGATGTAGATCTAGATATCTCAAATGGTATCAAACTTTGTACTAAGGTACATAGAAAATTTGAGGGTAATATACACTATCTTAAAGCCTCTAGTTGTCATCCACCCCATACCATAGAGGCTATGCCCTATGGTGAATTCATTCGGCTACATAGATTATATAGTGAAGGGAATGAATTAATAGAAGAGATGAATAGAACATGTGACATGTTTGAAACCAGGAGATATGATACCCGAGCACTTAGGTATATGTGGCACAAGTTTAAAAAAGAACGAGTAGAGAGAAGTAGTTGTACATGTAAGAGAGTAACCTCGGTAGATTGAGGTAATATATCAGATATGTATTTTGTCACTACATATAGCAGGTTTAGTCAAACTGTGATCAATATAGTTAAATATTATTGGGATTTTCTTATAACTCTGAAAGATGTTAATAATTGGCTACCTGATAGATTTAAAATATCATATAAAGTTGGCAGGAATATAAACAACTTTTTAGTTAAAGGGAAATTTGTTATCCCTCCCACAAATTTAAATAGTACATTTCATAAATATGGGACAGATGTTTGTGGTAAGTGTAAGGCTTGTAAATTTATTGTATTTAGTTTGGATAGAATTAATGGTGTTAGATTTAATACTAAAGGAAATTGTAAATGTAATACAGAAGGCATTATATACGTTTTGAAATGTCCATGTAATAAGTTTTAGATTGGTCAGTCCAAAAGAGCTTTCAAAGTTAGGCTTCTGGAACATCTGCGAGATACTGAGAGAGAAGGAAGAAAGTTCAGTTCTGAACATTTTCATAAGGAACATCAAGGGCTTTCTGTGAGGTTACAAGCAACACTTTTGGAAAGTATATGTGGTAATAATAGTATTTGTACAGATGAAAATATTAAGAGCAGACATATATAAGGAAGCCTTATATATACTTAAATCTGACACTATGACACCTAAGGGAATGAATGCTGAGTTTAATTGGAGGGTTTTACTTTAAATGGTTCATTTATTTGTTCAATTATTCTATTGACTTTGTTGATTATTTGTAATTATGCTTGACTGAGTGTATTATATAAGGTAGAAGCTTTTTGAATGTGTCATACTCCTTGAAGGCATCTTTGCCTAGACGTCAGAGAGAATAAACAGCTATTTTTTACTTTTGCATTCACTGCTGTGTGGTTATTACTTGACAGTGTTCTTTGTGTGGTTATCATTGTGTAATACTTTCTGTTTGTATGCACAGACATATGTTCACATATCAGTTCTTTAGGCAGATGAGGCATCAGACATGGGCTCAATTTAGCTAAGAGTAGGAGCATGCCCAGTGTGACTGCCAGTACTTACAATGTGACTCCAGGCCAGATGTACCTGTACTCCAGTCTGGAATTTTTTGTGCTGCAGCCAGTTGTTTGCTGCAACTGATTCAGCAGTCCAGCACCTCCCTGATATTTTGTCCAAGAGATTCCCTGGCAGTGTGCTGAACGTAATATATGACTCATACCTAGCGACTGCACAGATTGTAATAGACTGTACAGAGTTTTGTATCATATGTATGGTATTTTTTATTTATTTATTTATTTAACATTTGTTAACCGGGAAAGTCCGACTTGGAACGAAGCCAATTTTCAGCGGAGGCCCGGGGAGAAAGGCTCCAGATGCATGTCTTTGTAACATGGGAGGAAACCGGAGCGCCCGGAGGAAACCCACACGAACGCAGGGAGGACATGCAGACTCCACACAGAAGGCACCCCAGCCGAGAATCGAACCAGAGAACCTCTTGCTGTGAGGCGACAACGCTACTGCTGCACCACTGCGCCATCCTTTTACATAGCATTGTGATTTTCTAGTATATCAGTGGCAAATCATTATTGACATTAGGAAATGATGACAGACATTTGAGTTACTCACTCCATACACACCAGGAGACCCATGCTACTGCACGACCTGTTATTCTCTGAACTTTCTACACTTGTCTGGCCACTAGTTAATACTTCTCCTTAGATTTGGGCCTTTGTACCACTACTGTTCATGGATTTGTCCGGATTTCTTCCTCTAAGTGTTTGTAGTATGTTGTGACTCGGCTACATGATGTAACACGACACACAGGCTGACAGTCTTCACACCTCTGACTGTACATGTTTTGCAGAATGTCCAGCATTCCGCCCCATATGTCTGCTCTGCTCCTCATACAGGTGTGTCTTTCCAGTAATATACTAAATGCAGCCCACTGAATTGTTGTCTGTACTGACACAGTTAAATGATGGCCTTTAAATCCAGCTGCTACTCTGACTTGTTGCAACCTGCTGTTATACTAGCCACAGTCTCGGTTACTCAGAGCATGTATAAAGTCTGTAGGTTTGGCCCTATGTCCCTCCATTGTCTCTGACTTTGTCCAGCTGTCTTACAGTGAGAGATTGTGACATATTGACAGTCTGTAGAACTCCTACAATAGGAGTACCTCATATGCAAAAGTTGTAGGTGCAGCCAGCTTCAAACCATGAACACCATTAATCATGCTAATGTACTTAGCCCACTGAGCCACAGCAGCCACCAGAAAGTGAGGTTTAATTCCGCACACTATCGACAGACATATACAGGCTGACCCCTGAATTTTGTGCAAAATAGGACATGTAGCCAGGTTGTTTGGGACAGCCCTGTGATTGTGTGGTCTGCTGATATATCCTTGAAAACATATTCTGTTACTGCAGTTGTATGTGAACACTGATGTATTGGGGCTAGGGGACAGTAGCATTGAGAGTAGATCATTTGTTTTATGACCCCACTGTTTGACAATTGCCTTACATACTGCAGTGGGTTTTGCTGCCTTGTGGCCTACCACATATTTTGAGGCAGTCACTACTGGACACTGTTCCTGTTTTCCCACACAGCTGTTTGTTCTCTGCAAGTAGACCAGTTGCCCACTCTATTCCCTTGCATAAATGCAGTAGGTCTATACATATGTTACCATAGTCTAGTACCCCGTACATTTGTAGTAAAGGAGGGTGACTTACCTTGTGCATGCAGCAGTTAAAATACCTGTGTTTCAGGGCTGACTCTGTGTGGTGCACACAGTACACTGCCAATACATGGTAAGGTACAGCTTATGCAGTGCAGCTGGCATCCTTTTTACTATGTATGTGAGTTGGAGTAAGGTGTCAGTCCCTAGGACCCTAGGTTGTCAGTGCATGTGTTATGCATTGCCTCTTTGCCAAGGCCAGGGCATACTGAGCACACATACGTCTGTCTACAAGGACAGCCTCAGGGGGTTCCTCCTCTGAGTCTCCCTGTGGGTGTGGCTGTGGGGACCTTAGCACTGGTGGGGGGCTGTGTGTCCCTTCCATGTGATGATCCTGCCGCAGCTGTTTCCATGGGATCATATTGTGTAGCATGGCACATACTGTGAATATGTGTGCACATGTGGCTGGAGATTACTGCAGGACTCCACCAGATATATCGAGGCACCGGAACCGTGACTTGAGCAGCCCAAACACATGCTCTGTGATGTTCTTAGTTTGTGCGTGTGCCTCATTATAGCATTCTTCAGTAGGTGTGTGTGCATTTCTGATGGGTGTTCCAGTGCACAGCCAGCATCCCCCACTAGATGGCCGTACAGCATGTCCCCCATGGCAAACATCTGGTACAGCTGTGATGCGTGCCTGATATGGGAGTTGTGATAAATGCCAGGGCTGCCAGCACACACATTTATGATGATGCCCTGGGCATTGCACACAACCTGGCAGTTGAAGTGATATCCCTTGTGGTTGACGTGGACTCTACCCTCCTCACCAGGTGATGCTTTGATGTGTACATGAGTGCAGTCTATGGCACCCAGTACTTCAGGGTAGTGTGCTACACAGTAGAAGCGATGCATACTGCTGGCCCTCTCCTCAGGGATGTGGGGTAAATAAATGTGCTCACTGGCATGTGTTTGCATGGCAGCCAGGAAGTGGTGGAGTACCCTGGATGCTGATGCCTGTGAGACTCCCATCATATCCCCAGTTGGTCTTTGAAAAGTACCAGTAGCTAGTATTCTAAGGGATACACATACCTTTGTTTCCACTGGGATGGGTTCCCCTCTGTTGGCTCTGGGTCTGAGTTGAGGGTGGTAGAGCTCGGTGAATACTTGTAGTATGTCCCTGTCTACCCTGTACTGCTCTACAATCTCCAGCTCATGTAGCTCCTGGAAGGTTACCCTGGGCCTGAACACTCTTCTCCTTCTCAGTCTAGGCCTATTGGCAGCACCAACATCAGCACTGACCTCAGCCTCTAGCACATACAGATGTAGCAGAGCAGCAGCAGCCCCTAGCATTCTGTCAGTAGTTAAAATTCCCAAGTCTGTACTCCAGTGGTGCAGAGTATGGGAAAAATCAGATTTTGGGGTGTATGCATACTTTATACTGCTCATTTGCAGATGCAGCCTGTGTGATTGGCTATCTATGATACATTCCACCTGCCAGGTAGATCACTGAGGGGTTTGAATGGTTCAGTGTAAGTGGAAGAGGGGTTATCACTTATTTATACACGATTGGCTTTCACAGGCAATTACCTTTTTTTTTTTTTTTAACTGCCTTCCCTGCTAATCACAACAGCTGGTATAAACACTGCTCAGCAGTCAGTAGACACACCCCCATGCACGGGCATGCTCAAACAAGGTAAAACATGTACCTGAAGCTAAGCAATGTTTAGCAGCACTGGACACCACCACCCCTGCTTAACTGTGCTTAAACATATAGTGACACACCCCCTTTTGATGTCGGCTGCCTCTCCTGCAGACACCAACATGGTTCTGGAGCTGCACAGATTTTATCTGTGGGCACGGCAACCTATTTTTCCTATTCAGTAACCCCAGCTCATTTGCATACAGATCTGTGCATAGATCATGGATACTTCACTATTCCAAGGTCTGCCTCCTTAGCAACAACAGATATCTACCATTGCACATACTCCATGCAAGGCCCTATAATGCATTACTGTCACATACTTATTATTTTCTGTTTTTACACTTTTTAATATTTTTTGCATAACGGCATGTTTGCGCACTGCTACATGCTGTGCAAACATCATATGGGTATTAAAAAATGTATATTATATTATTTTTAATTACTTTTTGAACACACAGGGCATTGTTTTGCACATGTCTGTACTTACTATGCAATTTCTAACCTTCTAAACGGGCTTTTACAGTCCCTGTTCAATTTTTATTTTCTTGTACATGGAAATTTTCTGTGTACACTTCGGACATCAACACAGGCTATGCAGGACTGCCTATCTGCTTGCTGGATCACTCCAGCACCCTCATTTGCATGCAATTCACCTGCTTATAAGGTGATTTGCATGCCACTGATACTTCCGTGCCTGCACGCTCGTGCATGTCCCTCTGTTCTGTTTACTGGATGGCACGGCTGCTTACTTCCATGTAAGTTCCTTGCTACTATGCCTACATGGATAATCACTCCATGTAGGCTTTATTGAATTCCCCCCCAATGTCTTTTTAAAGCACATGTGCCTGTAATTTAACTGGAATAACACTTGTGTCCTATATGTACAACATTGTTTAACAAGCAGATTACATGTACCACTTTGTAGAAAGGTTATGAACCAGTACCTATATTTACATTTTGCCTATGTAAATTACTTACATTTCCACCACATGTACTACAAAAACCTCATAACTGATTACAAATTCTTGTCTAATCTCTCACACAGACTAGAAATGGGTGAAAATGGCCTGCATAGATTTTGGCTATTTACATTCATATTCATTATCTAACAAGGCTGAACTATAAAGCAGACTGCTAATATATGTATTTTATGCAGAAATATAAGTTATCTTAGTGAAATTGTATGTATTTTTCAACTTATGTTATTCCACTATTCCCTATATAAAACACTTATCTGAGTATTCTGACTAATAAAGTAGGGGTACAGCATTATCTAGTATGAACAAATGTTTCAACTAGGAATAATACTCATTAAAAACTTCAGAACTACATTCAAACAGTGTACTAGCTACAGCGGGAATAGGACACTCAGTAGTAATGTTGAAAATATTTAACACAAATTTCCACTCAACTATTAATTATAGATTTGTGTATTGTGTTTGAGGTTTAATGAGAACACCTGTATGTGTCCCACATCAAATATGTACCCTTTGTGGATCATTTCACTTGTTCCCCCTTCAATAATTAAACAGATATTCTAGGCGTATATAGCTAAAATAAGCCATTCAGAAGTTTAATTAATTACTATTATATTAAATTGCACTACTTACAGTTTGTCTTTAATGCTGGGAAATATAATTTTAAAATCTAGAGCATTAAAAAAATCAGTTTTAGCAATCGTATTCTGTGTTCTGTAAGCTTCCTGCTTCTGAGGGGTTAAATATCACGTTGCATTTCCTCTCTGACTTAGGAACTGTTCAGGAAGGATTCAGAGTGAAGCAGAGACACACAGAAGCTCAAGGCAAGCTGAAAACATTCTCTAAACACTTCGGAAGCAATTAAGTGGGGAAACAGACTGAAAAGAAAGTCTTTACACAGAAGGCCCATGGACACATTCTGCAAGACCCATTTTAACTGAAATATGTTTTTTAACGTCAAATAAGCAGGGGAAATTTATACAACCTTAATAACATCACTAGAAAGAAAAGGGGGATTAAAACACATCAGTGCACACATTTTAACTATACCCCCCACTGTCAGTAACACTATATGTAAATACTGTGTTAAAAGTTACAAATTAAAACAGTAAAGAGTTTTAACATTTGCTTCTACACACATACATTCCCAACAGTAAAACCAGCCCCCAAACCAGACTCATTCTATTAAAGTTACTCAGTTACTAAATTATTGCTGAAAAAGAATGAGTGAGTGGACAGAAAAGAAAGGAAAAGGAATTAAAAAAAATTAAAACTGTTTTGAGTATGGTATTTCCCTTTAGATTCACAACAGTTTACTCAGATCCAGTTTTGATGGGCATTCTACACATCCACAAAATGAACAACAACAGAACCTCTAGATCCAAGGATTTAAATTTTGTTCGTGACATAAATAAAACATGTTGGTGAGACAACTTTTCTGAAGTGCAGGCCAAAACCAGTGGGCTATGGCTGACCAAGTTTGTAGATGACTGCAAGCTGGGTGCTGTCATCAATTCCCCTAGTGATGTGTACATCCTCCAAGAGGGTCTCACCCAAACAAATGACTGGTGCCAGAAACATGGCCTCAAGATGAATACAAAAAATGCATCATCATCATCCCCTTTGGAGAGAGTGATTTCCCCACAAATTATCACATTAATAATGTCCTAAGCATGCAGTCAGTTGTGAGGGATTTGGGCACCAAATTGATAGCAACCTAACTTTTGACCACCATGTTGCTTTCATTGTACGGAAAGCTTTCTAAATGGCCCACCTCATAAGTAAGGGTAGCTCATCCAGGGACAAGGAGGTCATAACATCCCTGTATTCTTCCCTTATAAGGCCCATTATTGAGTACAATGCCCCATTCGGCATGTACCTCGCAAAGCACATGCTGCAGCTGGAGAGACCACAGAAGTTCCTCACCAGGAGAATCCAGGGCCTCAAAAATCTACCATACATAGATAGGTTTAAAAGCTCCATCCCCCTACTCAGTTTCGTACAGACTCCTCAGAGGTGACCTCTCTCTGACATACCTGCTTTGATGGGACTGCTGCATATCGGCAAGTCAAGCTCCACAAGAGTAACCCACACATCTGGCCTCAACCTGGTCTGTGACATCTATAGGACTTGGGGGTCTCCCCCATCTGTGGAATAGACTCCCCCTCCACGTCAAGCAGAGTACCTCTTTACCCTTTTTAAGCACAACCTGGATAACTGGATGGGAAATAGAAAATACATCCCGGGATTCCACCCATGTCCCTGCTGGACAGAGGCATCTGGTGCTGATTTGTCTAAACATGGGCTGAACTCTTAGCTAGGATTATAAGGGCCTCAGGGACAATAGCCGAGTAACTTCATATGATCCTATCATTCTATATGTGTCTCAGAGGATCCCCATACTCTATGTGAAGCAGAGTCCATCCCTAACCCTATTTAAATGTAAACTTCACCAATGGATAGGAAATCAGAAATTCACCTAGGGTCTGGCCTCCATGTCTCTGATAGACAGAGGCAGACAGTAATGCCCAAACTAACATACCCCCCCCACATAACCTCTAGAAACTTCCTAACATACTCCCTTCTAGTAACAAAATTGTGTTGGATTGCATGACTAGGCTTATAAAGGCCATGGCGATTGTTAGTCTAGTATATACCTATGAACCAATGGAGATGGTAGAGGACTCTGGAGAGTTTTTGTTAAAGATATAAAAATTCATAATCGCAGGTGGACAATTTTTCATTATTCAAGCATTTAAAATGACTGATGAGAGAGAATAATTTACTGGACTTTGTTTTAATTGTTTTTTAAGCAATGACGACACAGTCTTACCCACTTGATTTATGACTTTATACTGAGACTCCACCTCTGTTTTAAAGAATGTGTGTTGAAATGCCAATGGGTGTATTGATAGCAATAAAAAGAGTTTGGAACAAGAAACAGTGGCAGATACTTGCAGTTCAAGAACTGACATATATTTGGAACAGGAAATAGTGACAGATATTTCAAGTTCAAGAACTAACATATATTTGAACATTTTAGTTGAATAATGAGCGCCAATAATTCCATGCGGCATGCGGCTTGTTTTAATACTTTTATGATAATAACATAGTGCTGCCCTCAGGAACTACAATAATAAATAGGCATGTCAACAAATGTTACTATTCTTAAGCATAAAGATTGTTATATATTAATATGGTGGACAATAGTCTTGTTAAATCATGTGTATAAATGTTTAGGAGCAAATGGCAGTTGGATCAGAGGACTAAGGAGCCATTAACAAGCTATTTCCTAAATGGGGAAATTTAATGTTCGTCACCTGGTACAATGCTGTTTCTTTTTAAAAACAGTGCAGGCATTTTACTGTTTGTAATACTGAATAAAGTTATACAGCAGTTACTTTTGTCAAGATATCTTTCTGCTGTACATAAGTTGATTTATCTGAGACCAAGTGGGTATTATTGATGTGTGGCTATAATATATATGTGGGGAGTCAATCTTATTATTAAGAAGTTACCTTTACAAACTGGAATGCAAAAGATCTGACTAATTCAGAAAAGTTACACCCCTAGATTTAATAAAATCCATGTATGCATAGTGTACAGCCTACATGGAAGTTACCGTGGCCATGAATGCGGTCCCCCCTCGGTAGCGTGCCATGCATATTAATGTAGGTGCATTACTGAGGGAGACCTGTGTAACATGATTACTGAATCAGTGTAGAGAGTATGTTACAGTGTCCAGAGATGAGTAACATACCCCCTGCACTGTCAAAGTGCAGTAAAGCAATGTATGGGCATGTATTTCAATATTAATAATTTTTTTCCTTTTTTAATGTTTGCACAGCACGCAGCAATGAACATGTTCCAGACATCTAAAAATATAAACCGGATACTTTTAATTATAAATCCAAAGGTCAAGTTTAAGCATAGCTGAGTGGGTTTGTGTGGCGTGACACTTAGCGGTGCTTAAAGCTGGCTGATAGGTATATTTAAAAGTATGGTAGCATTCCCCATATCCACATAGCCAGGTGGTTAGAGTCATGGCTGTCGGTGCGGGGTTTGAATACAGAGAAGGGAACTTAAACAATTATATTTGAAATATAAATTATGATAATTATTTTTAAATAATGATGTGCTGCACTCCTCTAAGCTTCGCTAAGCCATGCTATGCCAAGATAAGTACTACTAAAACAATTTCTGTTTCAGCACTGCTTGGCTGCACTTAGCTGATTCGCTCACTGCTAAGCTTTGTTAATCAGTGCCAGTTTAAGCAATGCTCAGTTCAGCTAAGGTGGTTTGTGCGGTGCCAGGTGATGCACCACATTTTTAAAAATGTCCCAGTGATGTACAAGGGTGGGAAAACAGGCTTATTTAAGTGCAACAGGTGGGAATATAGCATAACCTGTTGGAGTTTAAACTGTGCAGGAACTATGGCAGGTGCTGGAGAAGCTGAGCGCTTCTGGGCACAGTGGTGGAGCATTCTGGAGTCCAGGGTCATGGTTGGACTCCTACTGAAATACCATGAAGTCCAGCTGCTGTAGAGCCAGTACCAGGGATCGGAGTATAAATTGGAGGCCTGGGACCGGCTGGCTCAAGATCTCACCAGTGCAACAGGTATGCCCCCGCACAGGTGAGCAGGTCCCTCGCCATTTCGACAATCTGAAGTGATGGAAGAGGAGACTTCTGGAGACCTGGGTCCAGGATGCTTGGGATGGGAATGCCCCACAAGTCTGTATGTACTGTTAGCATTGTTTTACCTATACCTAACCTGAATGTGTGGTAGACAGGTATGCATAATGATGTGCTTCTCTCCTGACAGCTGCAGAGGAGAGAGCTCACAACCTACAGGCCCATGAAGGGCACCTGGCCAGGTTGCGCAGTGAATGTTGCGAGTACAGATTAATGTCCAATCTATAGTCAACAACAAGAAGTCAAATACACAAGATAGAGTAATTCTGTCACTGTCAGTAGGTCCATGCTGTACTGCAATGAATGTGGATATAGGGCTGTACTACAATAACTGTCTACTGCAAAGTATAGTGCAATAAAGATTATAGCATTAAACCTGATAAAATGTTAATGAAATAAAGATTCTACTGCAATAATTGTGGAATTACAGCTGCATTGCAACATCTGCATTATCCCAAATGTTGTTTAATAAAGACTCGGAAATAAGACAATAACTACATGAAGGTCCACCAATAAAGCTGAGTTGTGCAATATGTGTGTAAGTAGGGCTGTTGTTCATGAAATCGAGTATGACATCTGTTATGAAATAAAAACACAAAGAATGGCACTAACTGACTCAAGGTTTACCTAAAAAAGAGTGGTATGCAAAACTGTAGATCATAACCGCAGTAGTGGTGCTGCGGTAGCGTTGTCGCCTCACAGTATGACGTTGTCCCATTCGATTCTCAGTTAGAGCGTCTTCTGTGTGGAGACATGCGTGAATGGGCGTGCCTTCGTTGAAGGTTTTGCGTCAGGGCTGGTAACTCGGCATGTAAAAATCCACTACCAAACATTAGTGGACCTGAGTTCCGCTGTGGCGACCCCTAATCGGGATAAGCCGAAAGACACAACAACTACAAGATATATGCACTATGAAATTCTCTGCACTAACATCTGAAGCAATAGCAGGAACACCCAAGGTGTATTGTGTATATTAGTATTGTCTTGTGTTAACCACTGAATTTCAGCTATATGCATTCCTGATCCGAGTTACGGTGCTGCAGGCAAGTATGAAACTGAAACTGTAATAGCTGTTGACTGCAAATATACTATCTGCAACTGTATATGGGTCAGGTAGCCAATCCAATACTCTGATATGGTTTGCATGTGTCACAGATATTTCCACCCACTAAGAGTTTATTGTGTACACCTACATTCTATGTATTAATGTACAGTTTACCTAGTATCTCTGTCATGCATGAATCTCATACATGTGTGTTCAACTATCACTGCAGTCTTGTATAAAACTGCACTATTACAAGGTCATATTTTGTTTCCAGGTGAGCTCTAGGTAAATATCAGGCAGTCAATAGTCAGCAGTGGCTCAGTTTGTTAAATGCTGTGTCTGATGTTCATTTTGTCATACACAGACCAGGGTTCACTGAATCAGTTATGTATTGTTAACAGATTTTCTCCCCAAAGGAACTACAGGTAAATGTGTGCCGTAGCCTTTATTATGGGTTAATAATTTGTGTGTTCAAAAGTAACAGACTGTTAACAGCATTAATCATGAATGTGATAAGACGTCAGAAAATAAAGGCAACAAGTACAATACTAATAAAAGATATTACAATAAATAAAATGTGTAATCTTGGTATGGCTGTGTGCCTGGTGTGTCTGTCTACATTTGCTGACAGTCTAACCCCATGCCTGCCAAGGACTGCATGACAGTTGTTTACTCTCTGTACTGTACACGATACATGTCTCTCAAGTCTGACACTGTCAAGGACTATAATCATTGTCGCCTAATCCCTCTGTCACACATCTATCATTGACATGATTTTATCAATAATACAGTCACACTACCTCAGTCCACAGTACACCTTGGTAGTCATATAGGTCCACCTGACGTAATAGCCCTTTGTAGTTGTGTATCTGTAGGTGTTACAGCTTGTCACATACTGTTCTACAGGGATAGCGTCAGAGGTATGTACATGCTACAGCAGCTATAGGGCACTGTTATACATAAATGAAGGGCAGACCTGTACAGTAATTAACAGCACTGTTGCAAACTATATATGCTATACTTGTATTAATGGACTGTATTTCTCTCCCCCCTCCACCCCTTATCTTCATCATAATTTATTATTGTTATACATCGGTTATGGTTTACTATTAACAAATGTAACAAATGTTGTTCTCTAAACATCATTTTGGGCCTTGCATTTTATTATTGCTATATAGTACAATGGTTGCATACTAACATAACATGCTGAATTACCTCTGTTGGTGGCCTTATGCTGTAACTGTTACTGGCATGCTTCTGCTATACTGATTGTTATCTCACTTATTGTTGTGTTCTAAATAATATGCAATGTTATGTTACTGGGTTATTTGCAATGTTCTGGCATGCTGTTATAACTAACAAAATGTTATGTTCATTACTAACCTATACACATTGAAATACCTCAACACAACAGCTTGACTGGGTAGATCAGTTCCTGGCAATCCGCCTACCCTACCTCAGCTGGCCGAGGCACCAGGTCCCAGCACGTCTGGAACCCAAGCTGGTGGTGCCCCCTCCACTGGCCCTGCACCACTTATGGGTGGAACCGCCTCAGGGGATGGGGCCCGTCCCCCCCAGGAGCGGGTGCGGAGGGGGGGGTTGTCACCCAGGATCTGCTACTGGTGATGGTGTACAGGATAGTGCATCATGGTTATGAGAACCACCTGTGCTGGATTAAGGGCAGACTGGACAACCTGGAGGGGCAAGGTGGCCCCGGCACCTAGCCTCCAGCATAGCCACCTGGCTTTCTGATTCCACAACACCCTCATTGTTCAAGGTGTTTACCCCACTTATGTGTCACACACCGCCCCTGTATGCTGTCTTTTCTGTCTGCAAATGCAACCTCTCCTACCCAACTTACCCCCCCACGTACCTATATCCCTTCCCCAACATTCCACTCTCACCTTAAAAAAAAAAAGAGGACCTATCCCAAAAAAAATCACCCCATACATAGCTCTTCATTTCGCACCCATGTCAATGGACACAATGGATTATTACATGAATTAATCAACAAAGTTATGATACCCTCAGCCTTCTCGCTGGGGTGTGAGGCTCCAAATTCCAAATTCTGTGAAACCTACACAGCTGTTGCTGTAGAAGAATTGGAGAGCTATGGTCCTTTCCTACACCCATCCTGCACATCCCTGCCTGCCTTTCAGTATGATTTTTCTCCCTGTTTGCCCCCATTTCACCACTTTCCTATCACCCCTTTTTTCTTTCCTTTTTTATTTTTAGTGCACGTTTAAGCGGAGCTAAGTGGCGAGCTGCATCATGGTGCAACACACAAACCCGCTTAAAAGTGCCTTAATCATTTTATCTGTTTTTGACAGTGCTAGGCACAGCTGCAAAATAATGACCACTGCCAAATCGTGAACCTGGGCACCTGTCAACTACAACACAGGGCTTTAGCCCACTAGGCCACTCAGCTCTGAATTACAGCAGGTGTTTCCACCAACTCATCCTGAGTGTAGCAAGTACATATAATGGGGAAATTGGCAGTGTACTTGGGACTGTGTTGTAGACACTACACCAGTATACAGCCAAATAAATATTATTTGATGTACATGAGGCCTGGGATAGCAGGCATAGCTGTCAGCTGTACAGACTGTTGCAGAATGTCCACAGTCGTGCCTCCTAGTTTTGGCACAGTTTCACAAAAACATATCTGTCTGCTAAAGTACTAGCATGTCATTAAAGACTGAGGTTAGAAAAGCATAACAGACATTTGAGTGTCATAACTCATACCCATCAGAAAGCACATGCTCATGCAATTCCTGTGTCACAGACTGTATGCATGGACATACATCTTGCAAATACACCTGCTGCAGATGTGACTCAGTAGCTCAGTCTGTTAAATGTCATACATGCAGTACATTTTGCCACCCACAGTCCTGGGTTTGAATCCAGTGTGTTGCACTTCAGTTACATTCTTGTCAATACAGCGAATAATGACTGAGTCATGCAATTTTAACCAAAACAGGCTGCTGCTACTGAATTAACTGCTACACATGTAAGTAAGTCAAAGGACTATAGGTATGGACACACTGCATATATTCGTATAGCCTACCTATATTCCGCCTACTACTCTCTGATTGGCACTGTTACATAACAGATGTACCTTAGGCAAATGCCTCGACTGGACTGTTGTGGGTACCCTCACCCTGACTCTGCTGTGATGACAGAGCTGACACTGCTCCCTCAGTGACACGTACATACAGCTTGCTGTCCTCCAATGTGTTCACATTCCCCACCATGAGTCCTAGGCAAAAAGCAGCAGCTGCAGGCTGCAACATATGCAGCTGTATGTTACGCTACCTGCTACAGAACTACCATACCTCACAACCCCCTAGAACAAGGGATCCACACGACACCCATACCTAAAGGGGTGGGGGGCAAAGGTCAAGTGACAGGGACATGTGTCACAGTCTGCCCCTACAAACATACAGAGCTGATAGATCATCAGCTGCTGCAACAGTATGCATATTCCGATGGGTATGATGTCTGACACCCATGTCTCTTCCCCCTTACTGAGCTCAACCCACAGTGTTGAACACAAACTTGCCAGATAATCATAAAGTCAATTGACAATGGCCAAACATAGCATGCAAAAATGTGGACATACCCCATAAATCTCAACAGTGGACAGTATTAATACCTACCCTGGATGCTGTAGACTCCACACCTCACTAATATCCATCTCACGCACAAACTAAGAAAGGGGCTAAGGCCTACATGAAGGCCTTAAATATTGCACTTTTGTGCTATGTCATTGGCTAATGAAAGTGCAACCCAGCTGTTCTGGATGCAATTAGCAAGTGTGAGCCACAGATTTGTGCACAGGCAATTACCTGTTATTGAGCATTACCTACAAAAGGCAAGCAAATGTCTATGGGAAACAGGTATGTAACTTACCATACCATGACAGACTGTCACCACGCATTGTTTTTCAGGATTTCTTCACAAAAGGATTACGTTACTCTACCAGGTATGTAATACAAGTCCCCATATAATGGGACGCAGATGGGAGGATGCAGTTATGGGGAATAAGGATTATAACAGTAGGCCTGTAGCACATCTCTGGGAATGAAATGTTGTTGATACTCTGCTGTCCAACAGCTACAGGCATGCCTCTCAACTGTGCCTGCTGTGCATTACATCACAGCTGTGGCCCTCTCGCTCCCTCCTACAACAGTTGGCTTCTGTACAACTTCTACTGGATTATGTGATAGACATATTGTCAGTAAGTGAGGGTGGAATCAGCTGTCATATCACATGATGTTATGTAGATCCATAAAGAATCCTATGTTCCAAAACTCTGGCATTCCACCTTTATTCTTCCTCTCCACAAGGGAGGCAAAAACACTAACATTTCAAACTTCCGCCCTATAGCTCTTCTCTCTCCAATCTCCAAAATCCTAGAAAAATGCATCCACCTCCAACTTATGTCTTTTCTGACTAAAAACCAACTTCTTACCCCTACCCAACATGGCTTCCGCCAAGGACATAGCACCATAACAGCTCTACTCTCATTCTTGACTGTCAATCAAGCCCGGGATTCTGGGAACTTAGTATCCACAGTGCTCCTAGAGCTCTCTAAAGCATTTGATACTGTTTCCCATAAGCACCTAATAAGTCACCACTCAAACCGAAATCTCTCCCAAAATACTCTTTCCTGGTTCTCAAGCTATCTGTCAGATAGATTTCAGGCTGTGAAATGGAAAAAAGGCCCCTCACCTTTCTTACCCACCCCTACTGGAGTACCACAGGGGTCCATCCTCGGAGCAATGCTGTTTAATATCTTTATCAATAACTTTCATTCTGCTATTCCTAATGCCAAAGTCATTAAATATGCAGATGACTCTACACTTGTCTGCTCTGCCTCTACCCTTCCTGAACTCCTATCTAAAACTCAGATTGCCTTCTCACATACTGAGATCTGGATGTGCCAAAATCACCTTTCCCTCAATGCTAACAAATCTAAAATACTACTATTAACACCCTCAAAATCTTTCTCTCTTGATAAAAATTCCTTCCAAGCCCTTAGCCAAAGCAACTCTCCAATCAAAGTTGTTCCCTTTGCCAAACTACTCGGTGTAACTATAGATGAACACCTCAAGTTCGACATCCATATTCAGAAAAATATAAAGAAAACCCACCAAAAACTAGGTATGCCATACAGGAACAACCACTTCCTCCCTACTTCTACCAGGAAGATTCTGGCCTCCTCTTACCTCCTTCCCTCCCTTCTGTACAGCACTCCGCTATTAACTAACTTATCCTCTTCCATCACTTCCAAACTTGAAAGCTGTTATAACAAAATCTCTAAATTTGCCACCAAAGCCAAACATTCCTCTCATCATTGTTACCCTCTAATCCCTCAGCTGGTTAGAATTCACAAATTACCTGGACTTCCTCTAGCTCACTACAGCACATAGACTAGTATTTAATCCAACCAAATGACCCACTCTAACTAACATCCTTCCCCCATACACCCCAAATAGAACTCTCAGATCTGAACACCAAAACTTAATTACTGTCCACAAACCTAAATGTCCTGCTGGACAACTTCTCCTCTCCTTCTCCTTAGGTAAGAAATGGAACTCTCTCCCTTCCACACTAAGGACAATATCAAACACAAACAACTTCAAAACTCAGCTTTATACCTACCTCTCCTCCAAATGGAAATGTAACTGCATTCTCCCTACCTAGAACTCTTTAACAAAAGCCCCTGGGAGGGTATCCTCCTGAGTTCCTAACCACCTTATAGCTGGCTATAACCTTCTATAGCTAAATCCCATACAATCTCTCACACTCTGCAAATATTGTAAACAGCTTTTGACTTTAACTGTGTGAATTTGTTAAAATGTATCTGCACAATATTTTTCCACTATGGGCAATAATGCTCACGCTTTGTATTATTTGATATGTATTTCTATATACTTGTACTTTTATTTTTATTGGACTGCTATCTTTACCGTAATCTGTTTCATGGAGTTTTTCTCCCCGGGCCTCCACTGAAAACAGGCTCTCTGGGCCCAGTGGCCTTCCCCGATAATCAAACTGGAAATAAATAAATAGATAATAAATGATGTATCAGCATCTCTCAGTCTAATACTCTCACACAGGAATAGGTCAGACACTGTAAAGGTGTCCATGACTGTCCCTGATATACTCTGGTTAGGTCACAGTTTAGTCATTCATATGTCATTGCTTGACAGCTATGACTAACATACCTGGCAACCCTCTACAGCAGAAAGTCAGGTTACAGCCAGTATTACTGGCTGGACACAGGCAAAAGCTCAGCAACAGAGTGTACATATTGGTCATACAAAGTAAGAGTATGAATAGAGATATATTACTGTAGCATAACTGCTTTCTGAAGGTTCTGGCGTGTGACAGCCAGATTCACCATATTCTGGGAACAACCAACAATTATTGGTCAGACGTCCACAGGTGTATGCCAAAAAGGCCACATACATCAGGCACATGTACACATTCCCTTTGGAAAAAAACATGTACCTGTGAATTACCACATAGGTGGCAGTATACTAAACACCGAAAGTGTGATAACAGACTTAGGGACACAGGTGAACAGTGGTCTCACCCTCGATAACCACATCACCAAAACAGTCAGGAAATCCTTCTATGTGGCACACCTCATCACTAAGGGCTTTTCATCCAGAAAAAAGGAGGTCATTGTCCCACTGTACTCATCCCTCATTAGACCCATTATAGAATACAATGCCCCATTTGGTATGTACCTCTCAAAACATCTGCAACAACTGGAAAGGCCGCAGAAATACCTCACTAAAAGAATCACAGGCCTAAAGCAGATGCCCTATGCTGACTACCTTAAAAAACTCCAGCTATACTCTGTCGCATATCATCTGTTCAGAGGCGATCTCTGCTTAACATACAAGGCCATGTCAAACCCAGAGCTGTTGGACATGCTACACTTAAAGAAATCCCAATCCCTCAGAGCCACACACTCCAGGGATCTAAACCTTGTCATCACAATAAGCAAAACATGTTGGAGGGATAGGTTCCTGACCCAGAGAGTCCCCAGACTCTGGAATAGACTGCCCATATATGTCAATCAGAGCGCCTCTTTGGTCTTCTTCAAAAGCAACCTTGACAATTGGATGGGAGAAAGGAAATTCACCCTGGGGATCACGTCAGTCACCCTGCTAGACAGGGGTCTAGGGAAGTAAACAGTGTGGGAAGAAATAGCCAGGGAATTGTTATAGCTAGGCTTGTATAGGCCCTAGGGCCGATAGCCTAGTACCAACCTATGAGCCTATGTGTACTGGAGAGGTATGACGACTACAGGGAGGATAGACTACAGCAGGTTTGCATTGCTGTCTGCCATTGTGGCACAATGATATTGCTGGATTGTCCCCAAATACATGTAATGACACACACCTATGTGTCTGACAGTGGCCGTATGACATAATAGTGGGACTTTGCCCACAAGGGACACACTACAGTAGATGGCATTGATGGGTGTGGAGACATACAGCACACCCTGTCGTGATACACTGGGACATAACCAGTATTGCTATTATGTTGGTAACAGCGACATACATAGTGGGTTGACAGACTGCAGGGCATGGCGTGGGAGGTAGCAGTGTATAGTGCAGGGTAATTTGGATTTGCAGGGTCTGTACATAGTAGACTATCAAAATAACTGGTCTGGTGATGTGTTTCATCTCCTGTTGTCTTTCAGCAAGATGTACAGAAGGAGGCACCCGCCATTTTCAGAGGCTAAAAATAATGTCATGCTGTAAGGCCTCAGACTGCATCATGATATTCTGCTGTTCAGGACTCACCACAATCATGACCAACATGCAGCATTGTGGGCTGACCTTGTCAAAGCAGTCAATAATGTAGGGCTACAGGACAGAACCCACAAGCAGGTCTGACACCGGGCCACAGATATGGTCAATGCTGCACGGCAAAGGGCTGCCGCTGTGGCCAGGGACTGTGCTGCCACTGTGGAGGGCCTGCAGAGGCACAACCACTCTAAGCCACAGAGGAATTCCTGGCAAACATGGGAACAACCACCAGCTCCCAAACATCCATCACCCCATACATCATGGAGGTAGGTGCCACAGCATCCACAGCAGAGGAGCATCCCAGTAAGCTTCCTGTGTTCATCAGTGTAATACTGTATCAGCCATTGTCACAGCCTCTGCATAGCAGTACACAGGTGTCAGCTGTATCTATATTGGGGGGGGGTTGGTTTTAACTCACAGATGTGCACGCATATTCAAAATATTAGCAATGTAGGCAGTATCACATTAGCTACTGTACATGTTGATAAACGCACATATTACCCTGTAACAATGCCACATTTGGTATGGCTGACAATACATCTCCCTCACATTTCCATAGGTGTTCTGTACCTGGTAAGTGTGCTACTTTTGTTGTATGGATCATATATACCCTCCAAATGTTAACGGCTGACATTTTGCCCTAGGCACAACTGTTATGCTTAGCCAGAGTACAATACTTGTACATTAAATTTTGGAAGGGTCAACTGACGTTCAAATGGGTAATCACAGTTGTGTATTTGCATCAGCAGTAACACATATGCACTTATTTTTGAGGAGGTCTATGCAGTCTGCTATACAGGAGGCAATGACTCACAGATGCCTGTTCACACACAATATGGGGATGGTACATAGCTGAGGCAGTGACACTAGAACTGGCATAGTATGCTCAAGACGGGTGCATTCTGTTTTAGGTATAGATCTGTTACATTCACTGACATATTGCTTATCGCACAGGTGTATAGTACTGTCAACATTAAATAGACGTAGCTGCAGTGCATATTATAAAGGGCCTGTCTTGTCTGTGTATGTTGTAGACTGCTTGTGTGTTGTGCATGGGATTGGAAATAAGACTAGTATGTGTAATGCTGTTGTGATTCCTCACCTGTGTGTATGTGTATAGATTACCATACATAATAGTGCAGGTGGTAATGTACTTATTTTGTCTTCCTCCTCACAGGTGACCATGGGGGTTGGAGTTTATCCCCCTCACAGCCAGATGTCAGTGTCTCATCAGACTCTGATGATGATGGTGGCCATAGTAAGGCACGGGTGGGGTTGTGGGGGCTAAATCTGTCCCATGGGTTGACACCCCACTACCTTGCCCATTGTTCCCGCACACAGTCAGTATGCCCACACACACCCAGTCTCCTGTGGCCACAGATATTGGACAGTCAGAGTGTGGTGGCATCGAACAGGAGAGTATGGCAACTATGGCATCAGTGAGGGTAGACACTAGCCATACCCAGAGAGCTGGTGAGGTCCCACATAGGCAGATTGACAGGGGTGCTCAAAGGAGGACTGCTGGCCACCCACCACCTGTCACAGGTGTCACATCATAGGTCACTAGATGCATGTTTTGGTCCATCATGGAGGCAAAGGCACGTTTTGAATGCAACACCAGATGGATGCTCAGGATCATGGATGCATCACTGTCTGACATCCGTGACTCCCTCCACCACAGTGATGACGCCATGCATTGTTTCATGATGTAGTGGACAGATGGTGGGGTGAGACATTGTCAGTCCTTGACTGCACATTGTCTATGCTAGAACATGTGGTGGGAGTAGGGTAACAGACACATGACTATAGGTCACCAATAACATCTGTTGAGAGTCTGTGTGGCTGTGCACACTTATGCTTCCTGTAGTGGCAGCACCTCCAGCACTACAGAAGGGAGGGTGCTGCCCACTCCATGACATGGCTGGCCATGGGCATGTGATCTTGGGTGGTCCTGTGAGGGACAAGGGCCCAGCAGACACCAGTCACTGTCAGTGACTAGTACCACATCTGACCCTGGGCATGGTGGTACCAGTGCCACTCCTGGCAGAGTCAGTTCCAGTGTTTGTGGCCAGAGATGGTGAACTGTCCATTTTGCCATGTATGTTCCACAGCTGTCTAACATACCTACATGTAGGAGCAGCACATGGCTTGACTGTGTACGCGCACATACTCAAACATCACTGTCACATGCAGGTCACCAACAGACACACACAACACCTCTCCATGGCCCAGCTGACCAGCACCCTTTCCTGACTCACACACACAATGTCAACTGTTTGGCACAGCCTAGGCCTCTGGCACCCCACACCACACTCTGTGCATGTGATGATACCTGTGCCACATCCCTGCCATCCATACCATCGATGCAGGAACATGCAAATATATGTCTGATGCACAAGGTGACTAAATTACATAACATGACATTTTGTAGTGCAGTAGTGTTATGCCATGACAGGTGCTGTATGCTGGCATACGTCGTGAGTTCACATCAAAGTCTTTGTACTTTTGTTATACTACTGTTAGATCGACAGTAGTATTGCAGACTGACAGGTGTCTCTCAGAACTTTGTATGTTTCTGTTCCAGGGGTCTGAGTGGCTACTCTGTGGAGAACTGACAGCAATACAGCAGCTCAGGATGGCATGGCAGCAAAGTGGAAATCTGACATCAGCAAGGTATGGCTGTATATGTGCATACTTACCTGGGTGCATATGTGTAGAACAGGGTGTCAGGGACAATGGGGTGGACAGTGTAATCCTCCATGAATACCCCAGGACAAGGGATGCAACCCTTGATATGTATCACCTGGGTGTTCTGTACCTACGAATGTAGGTGGTGGCAGATAACATTTATGCCTAGGTAGTTGTGGGCTATTTAGGGCCAGCAGCTACTCACAGGACCTTAAAATATAGAACCATTGCACAAAGATAGGCACACTGCTGCAAGGGGATACATTTACACACACACAGTTGCCCTTATTGAGATTAGAACCCCTATCTATTAGTATACACTATAGGACTATGTACTTATTGCATGTGCCACAGAGCCTATTTGTTATGAGACTGACAGCCAGTGCTGTTAAGGTGGATGTTATTATCAGGCCTTGTAAAGGAGGCCAATGGGGGGGGGGTTGGCAGGTAGGCACAGGGCCTTAAAATGTTTAACCATTGCACACAGATAGGTGAGACAGGCACACTGCTGCAAGGGGATACATTTATACATACACACAGAGTTGCCCTAGTGTTGTCAGTGTATTCAGACATGCACGTCCTGATCTATTTAAATAAACAACATTTAAAGGAACATGCCCCTGTTTTAGGGTAATAGAAATTCCTATATAAATAAATAATATTATTTATACACTGATGACGCTAATGCAAAACCAGTCTGTGGTTTCTACATTTGCTGGGGGATGCTTGTTCTTCGATATGTTGTATTGCTGAAGATTTTAGTCATTAAAGGCATTAAAGCAGTCATTCTGTTTTTTTTTTTTTTTGAGTGCTGGAGTACTTTGTTCGTTTTACATATCAACTCCAGAGCACCTAAATTGGTCCGTGCACCTGTTTTTTTTGCCTTGGTTTACACATATATCATCATCATTTTCTTTCGGCTGTTCCCATTAGGGGTCGCCACAGCAGATCACCTGTTTCCATTTCTTCCTGTCCTCTGCATCTTGCTCTGTCACACCAACCACCTGCATGTCCTCTCTCACCACATCCATAAACCTTATCTTAGGCCTTCCTCTTTTCCTGTTACCTGGTAGCTTCATCCTTAGCATCTTTTTCCCAATATACTCAGCATCCCTCCTCATATCCAAACCAACGTAATCGTGCCTCTCTGGCTTTGTCTCCAAACCTTCCAACCTGGGCTGACCCTCTAATATACTTATTCCTAATCCTGTCCACCCTCGTCACACCCAGTGCAAATCTTAACATCTTTAATTCTGCCACATCCAGCTCAAACTCCTGCCTTTTTGTCAATGCCACTGTCTCCAACTCATATAACATAGCTGGTCTCACTACCCACTTGTAGACCTTCCCTTTCACTCTTACAGGTACTCATCTGTAACAAATCACTCCTGACACACTTCTCCACCCACTCCATCCTGCCTGTACTCTCTTCTTCACCTCTCTTCCACACTCACCGTTACTCTGAACTACTGACCCCAAGTGATTAAACTCATCCACCTTCGCCACCTCTACTCCTTGCATCCTCACCATTTCTCTATCCTCCCTCTCATTTACACACATATATTCTGTCTTAGTCCTGTTGACCTTCATTCTTCTTCTCTCTAGAGCATATCTCCATCTCTCCAGGGTCTCCTCCACCTGTTCCCTACTCTCACTACAGATCACAATGTCATCTGCAAACATCATAGTCCACGGGGACTCCTGTCTGATCTCATCTGTCAACCTGTCCATCACCATTGCAAATAAGAAAGGGCTCAGAGCTGATCCTTGATGTAACCCCACCTCCACCTTAAAGGCATCCGTCACTCCCACCGCAGACCTCACCGCTGTGACACTACCCTTGTACATATCCTGTACCACTCTTACATACTTTTCTGACACTCCTGACTTCCTCATACAATACCACAACTCCTGTCTAGGCACCCTATCATATGCTTTCTCTAAGTCTACAAAAACACAATGCAACTCCTTCCGACATTCTCTGTACTTCTCCATCAACACTCTCAGAGCAAAGATCGCATCTGTAGTGCTCTTTCCTGGCATGAAACCATACTGCTGATCACTAATCATCATGTCCCTTCTTAACCTTGCTTTCACTACTCTTTCCCATAACTTCATGCTGTGACTGATCAATTTAATCCCTCTGTAGTTAATGCAGCTCTGCACATCACCCTTATTCTTAAAAATCGGTACCAAAACACTTTTTCTCCATTCCTCAGGCATCCTCTCACTTTCCAAGATTTCATTAAACAATATATATATATATATATATATATATATATATATATATATATATGTGTGTGTATATATATATATATATATATGTATATATATATATATATATATATATATATATATATATATATATATATATGGGTCTACTACTAATTACCGACACGGCGATTCCCGACGGAAAACTCCCCGACGCCAGATGACCGACATCACACAAACCCGACAACGCAAAACACGGGACACCATTACACCGCCACACGGAACGTAACCAACACGCGACACTACATAGCATACACACTAGCCCTGACCCAAACCCTAACCCTAAGGTCCGACACTATCGCACACTTCACCTACCTGCACCCTAACCCTAACTCACTTAACCCACCCTAGCCCAAGCTCCGACACTAACGCACACATCACCTACCTGCACCCTAACCCTAACTCACTTAACCCACCCCTAGCCCAAGCTCCGACACTAACGCACACTTCACCTACCTGCACTCTAACCCTAACTCACTTAACCCACCCCTAGCCCAAGCTCCGACACTAACGCACATCACCTACCTGCACCCTAACCCTAACTCACTTAACCTGTCCCTAAACTACAGTCCCTCACTAGCACACACTTACCTTACCCGAACCATACCTCCGACACTAACACACTCACCTTTCCCACAGCCTAACCCGACATCCCACAATCTCGAGCACTTACCTGACCGCTCCTAACTCCATCACCATCGCACACTTACGTCGCGTCGCACATTCCCTTGTCGGTCTTTCCGCTGTCGGCAAATCACCCTGTCGGTACACTTACCTGTCGGTCATCTGGCGTCGGTGAGTTTTCCGTCGGGGAATCGTCGTTTCGGGCATTAGTAGTAGACCCATATATATATATATATATATATATATATATATTGTTTTTTTTGTTTGTTTTGTTTTTTAACCTGTACATATATAGGTTACCTCTATAGCTATCTATCTACATATATAAATATACATATATACATATACTGCCACATATGTGCCACATACTGATAGATAACAGTAATCATGTCTGTGGGGGATAGGGAGAGACAGATATGTATACATAGCTATCTGTATGCACAGAGATATTTTCACATCTCAGTTCTTTAGGCAGATGAGGCATCAGACATGGGCTGAAATTAGCTAAGTGTAGGAGCATGCCCAGTGTGACTGTCAGTACTTACAAGGCGACTCCAGGCCAGACCTACCTGTACTCCAGTCTGTGATTTTGTGTGTTACAGCCAAATGGCTGCTGCACCTGATTCAACAGTCCAGCACCTTCTTGATATTATTCCAAGGGATTCCCGGCTGTGTGCTGAACGTAACATATGACTCTTACCTAGTGACTGTACAGATTGTAATAGACTGCAAAGGATTTTGCGTCATACAGTGGATATAAAAAGTGTACACACCCCTGTTAAAATGCCAGGTTTTCATGATATAAAAAAATTAGACCACAATAAATAATTTAAAAACTTTTCCAACCTTTAATGTGACCTATAACCTGTACAATTCAATTGAAAAACAAACAAATATGTTAGGGGAAAAATATAAAACATAAAAAACATACAATATGCTGGTTGCATAAGTGTGCACATCCTTAAACTAATACTTTGTTGAAGTACTTTTTGATTTAATTACAGCATTCAGTCTTCTTGGGTAGGAGTCCATCAGTATGGCACATCTTGATTTAGCAATATTTGCCCACTCTTCCTTGCAAAAGTGCTCCAAATCTGTCAGATTGCAGGGGCATCACTTGTGCACAGCCCTATTCAGGTCACCCCACAGATATTCTATGGGAGTTAGGTCTCGGCTCTGCTGGGGCCATTCCAAAACTTTAATTTTCTTCTGGTGAAGCCATTCTTTTGTTGATTTGGATGTATGCTTGGGGTCATTGTTGTGTTGAAAGGTGAAATTCCTCTTCATCTTTAGCTTTCTAGCAGATGCCTGAAGGTTTTGGGCCACATGTGACTGGTATTTGAAACTGCTCATAATTCCCTCCATCTTGACTAAAGCCCCAGTTCCAGATGAAGAAAAGGAACCCCAAAGCATGATACTGCCACCACCATGTTTCACCATGGGGATGGTGTTCTTTTGGGGATGCAAAGTGTTGTTATTGCGCCAAACGTACCTTTTTGAATTGTGGCAAAAAGTTCAATCTTGGTCTCATAGGTTCATAGGTTGGTACTAGGCTATCAGCCCTAGGGCCTATACAAGCCTAGCCATAAAAATTCCCTGGCTATTTCTTCCCACACTATTTACTTCCCTGGACCCCTGTCTAGCAGGGCGACTGCCGTGATCCCTGGGGTGAATTTCCTTTCACCCATCCAATCGTCAATGTTCCTTTTGAAGTGGGCCAAAGAGGCACTCTGCTTGACATGTATGGGCAATCTATTCCAGAGTCTGGGGAGTCTCTGGGTCAGGAACCTATCCCTCCAGCATGTTTTGTTTATTGTGATGACAAGGTTTAGATCCCTGGAGTGTTTGGCTCTCAGGGATTGGGGTTTCTTTACGTGTAGCATGTCCAACAGCTCTGGGTTTGACATGGCCTTGTATGTTAAGCAGAGATTGCCTCTGAGTAGACGATATGCCACAGAGTATAGCTGAAGTTTTTTAAGGTGGTCAAAGTAGAGCATCTGCTTTAGGCCTGTGACTCTTTTAGTGAGGTATTTCTACGGCCTTTCCAGTTGTTGCAGATGTCTTGAGAGGTACATACCAAATGGGGCGTTGTATTCTATAATGGGTCTAATGAGGGATGAGTACAGTGGGACAATGACCTCCTTTTTTCTGGATGAAAATCCCTTAGTGATGAGGTGTGCCACATAGAAGGATTTCCTGAATGTTGTGGTGATGTGGTCATCGAAGGTGAGACCACTGTCCACCTGTGTCCCTAGGTCTATTATCACACTTTCCGTGTTTAGTGTACTGCCACCTATATGGTAATTCACAGGTACATGTTTTTTTCCCAAAGGGGATAACTATACATTTCTTGGCATTGAGCTTGAGCCCATGGCACTGGCACCAAGCATCTGTTTCTGTATGGCCCTTTTGTAAAGTATCCACATCATTTGGGGATTCAATAATGGCTCCCAGTTTGAAGTCATCTGCAAACTTTGTTAGCCAGAGTCCCTTAGTGTTGGCCTGTACTTCAGAGAAGTCGATGCCAAACAAGAGCGGTCCCAGGACTGAACCCTAAGGTACTCCACTTGTCACTTGTCTGGAGCTGGATTTGGAGTCGGCTACTTTTACAGTGTGGGTTCTATCAGTAAACCAGTTAGCAACCCATTGGGTGACGTAGGGATTAATGCCCAGCTTAGTAAGTTTATCTATGATTCCAGAGTGAGGTATGGAGTCAAATGCCTTGGCAAGGTCTAGATAGGCTGTGTGGACCACCTTACCCTTGTCCATGGTTCTGGAGACTGATTCAAAGAAGTCATTCAGATTCAGGAGACAAGATCCGCCCTTCACAAACCCAAACTGGGTGGGGTCCAGTGTTTGAAGGTTGCCAATGTCTTTGTTTATAAGTTCCATGATAATACGCTCCATGGCCTTGCAGATAAGGCTCGTCAGACTGACGGGATGGTAGTTTCCGGGATCCAAGGTGGATCCCCCCTTGTGGAATGGGATAACTGTAGCTCTGTGCCACTCAGTGGGTATGAAACCTGAGGTGAGGCTATGATTAAACATGACACTTAGGTGAGGTGCCAGTTCATATTGTAGTTCATGTAGTACACAGCCCGAGATGTCATCTAGTCGCATGGATGCTGTATTCTTAGCTTTGGAGAGTGTGTTTTTTACCTGTGTGGCCATTATTACCGGAATTTGGCAATCTTCTGGTATTGAGATGGGCCATTTAGGGGGTGAGAGGGTGGTGACGTTGGCACTGAATCGATCTGCCAGGATATTGGCAATATCCTTGGGATCAGTATATTTAATGCCATTCTGTTTTAGCTCAGAGCAGATCTGAGCATTGCCATTTAGATTCTTGACATAGTTATAGAATGCCTTGTGGTTGTCTTTGGAATTTTTGGCAATTTTATTTTCGTAACTAGCTTTGGAGGATTTTATGAGGGATCTCTGTTTCTTACTGAGGCTGGTAAGGGAGTTTTTTGCATCCTGGGATTTTCCTCTTTTCTGCAATAGTTTCTTCCTTTTGTTGTAAAGCTTATTTATGGCAGGGGACCACCAGACTGGCTTCCTTTTTTTGGAGGAGAGCATCTTGGTTCTATTTGGGATAGCATGATTCATGCATGAGTGGACGTGCTCGTACAGTGCCTTAGTGTAGGATTCAGCAGTTGAACTTTCGGTTCCCGTCTGCATGGGTGTCATGAAGTTTGTAACTTCTGACTTGAGTAGCATGAAGTTGGCTTTGGAGAAGTTTTTTTATGGTGGTTTCCTTACTGGGTGGGTGGGGGTGGGATGTGGATGTTAAGGGTGATTAGCTTATGGTCAGATCTGACTAACGAGGGGGGTGACCATAGGTGTGGAGCATCGATTTCCCATGTTGGTAATGACCAGGTCTAGGATATTGGAGCCCCTGGTGGGACTATGGATTTGTTGATCCAGGGCACTGGAATTTATGAATTCCAAGAACCGTTGGGCAAAGGTGTTGGTACACGAGTAGTTTTCCCAGTTAATGGCAGGGTAGTTAAAATCACCCAGTATTAGGGTGTTTGGTTCTATCTTAATAATTTCCAGTATGTTTAGAAAGGTGTAGTGAGAATCTTGGGGTATGGTGGGGGATCTGTAGCAAGCTACAATTTGGATTGCAGTCTTACCTAGTGTTAGTTGCACCTGGAGAATTTCAGATGCATTGTGTTGGGCAACTAGCCTGGTGGTGTGAATATCCTTGGTGAATGTTGACACTCCTCCACCTTTAGTGTTTCGGTCCTGGTTTGGTGGCCGAAAAGTGTGGTAAGAGTTGTAGCCTGGTATTGCAGGGGTGCTCTCTGGAGCCTTGAACCAGGTCTCAGTTACTGCACAGATATCGATGTTCTCCATTTTTAGGAGTGCCTCAAGAGACTGCATTTTGAGGTTTAGACTTCTAGCATTGAGTAGCATTACCTTCAGATTTTGCATGCTTGTACCTGTTACGGTGGTGGTTTTGTCCTTTGAACTTTGCCTAAAAAAGGCACTATAGGGGTGGCAAGAGCCACAGCCAGTAACCTGAATCCCAGGGGCAACAGTTGCAGACCATCTCTGGCAAAGCATCGTGGTCTGTTGATCATGTCGTCCCAGGCAGACAGATACTGGATCCCCTCTGAATGACACCAGAAGCTTAGCCAATTGTTGAAGTCAATCTTTTTGTCCTTATATTGTGGTATCATTCTGGGTGAAGGCAGAATGCTACTCAGGGCTAGGGTCATACCTGCCTGGGCCACATGATCCGAGAGCTCTTCCATGTCTCTTTTCATGTAGTCCAGGGAGGTACGTCTCAAGTCATTCACTCCAACATGGACAATGACAGAGTCATATTTGTACTTGTTGTGGAGTGACTTGAGTGCATGCGTTATGTGGCGGATCCTGGCACCCGACAGGCAGCTGACTGTAATTTTCTCCTTGTTCAACCTGGTGAGTGGGACATCAGTATGCTGGACTATAGAGTCACCTATGACTAAAGTGTTAGGTACGTTGTCTTGCCTTAGGGCCTGTTGCTGGGTGGCACACTGGTGTTGTGAACTATGTGACACTTTGGTTGTGATTGGTGTTTGTTTGGGTTTCAGCTTCAGAGGTCCTTGCTGCTTGGGCAGGTTACAGTTAAGGGCCTCTGCAAATGTGGATTTAGTGTGGCTATATGTGGGTGTTGATGGTGTGGGTTTAGAAGGGCTATGTGTTGCTTGAGGTGTAGTGTGGGTGTTAACCTTCTCCTCTTAACTGTATAGCACAATCTTGGGTGGAGAGAGCTTTGCTTCCATTTTGGCTATGTAAGTGCATCTCTCACAGGTTGTAGTGTTGGGTGGTAGGAGGAGAGGGTTGTCTGTGTACATGAGGCAATTGCTGCATTGCCCCAGTATGCCCAGATTCACCAGATGGACAGGAGAAATCACCGGAAGCTGACCCTTGGACATGCCTGGTTTGATGCTTTTTTTTTTTTTTTTGTAAAGTACAGGAGCTGTTTTCCCTTACCTTAGCAAGGTGATTTGCAATTATAGGCTTAGTGCCTATGATTAATTTCTCCTTATTAACAAGGAGAGTTGAGTGCTTGTATCAGTTTAAGGCTTCCTAGTGCTTTCCGGCAGATATTAGAGCAAGTGCTAGTCACAGGGATGCTTAAAGGTTAGATGAAAAAAAATGCACACTGCAGTGTGCACTAGAGAAGTTAGATGTGAAAGCAGGTAACTTAGGTTTTACCTGTTTAAAAAGTTAAGGTTTAGTGGAGAGTTACTATTTTTAAAACAGAAAGATGGATTGAAAGGGGTAGTCACTTTTGTATTCTGGTACTATGGAATACAGTAAGATGGCCAATAAATTTAAATAGTTGAGGGGGGGATTTCAAAAATGATGACTTTGTGATTACTCACACATCAGACCATAACACATTTTCCCACATGCTTTTGGGAGACTTGATGTATTGTTTTGCAAATTTTAGCTGGGCCTGGATGTTTTTCTGTGTAAGAAAAGGCTTCCATCTTGCAACCCTACCCCATAGTCCAGACATATGGAGAATAAGGGAGATTGTTGTCACGTGTAATACACAACCAGTACTTGCCAGAAATTCCTGCAACTTCTTCAGTGTTGCTGTAGGTCTCATGGCAGCCTCCCTGACCAGTTTTTGTCTTGTCTTTTCATCAATTTTCGAGGGACATCCAGTTTTTTTGCAACGCCACTGTTGTCCCATATTTTTTCCACTTTTTGATGACTGTCTTCACTGTGTTCCATGGTATATTCAATGTTGTGGGAATTTTTTTGTACCCTTCTCCTGACTGATACCTTTTAACAATGAGATCTCTTTGATGTTTTGTAAGCTCTCTGCAAACCATGGCTTTTGCTGTAGTAGGCAACTGAGTGAATTTTAGGAAAATCCTACTAGGACAGCTGAACTTTATTTGGGGTTAATCAGATTCTCTTTAATGGATGGCAGGTGTGTACCCAAGAATAATGAATCAAAAGGTGCTTCAACAATGTATTAGTTTAAGGGTGGGCACACTTGTGCATCCAGCTTATTGTACGTTTTTTAATTTTTATATGTTTTCCCCAAACAGATTTGTTTGTTTTTCAATTGAACTGTACAGGTTACAGGTCACATTAAAGGTGGAAAAAGTTTTGAAATGATTTATTGTGGTCTCATTTTTTTATATCACAAAAACCTGGCATTTTAACAGGGGTGTGTACACTTTTTATATCCACTGTATGTATGGTAAGTTTTACATAGCATTGTGATTTTCTGGTCCATCAGTAAAAATTATCATACATTGATGTTTGAAACTGATGATAGACATTTGATTTGCTGACTCCATACACACCAGGGAACCCATTCTACTGCATGACCTGTTATTCTCTACACTTTCTACATTTGTCTAGCCACTAGTTAATCCTTCTCCTTATATTTGGGCCTTTGTCACACTTCCTGTTCATGGTTTTGTCCATACTTCCTGATCTAAGTGGTCGTAGGTATGGTGTGACTGGGGTACATGATGTAACACCTTACACAGGGTGACAGTCTTCACACCTCTGAGTGTACATGTTTTGGAGGATGTCCAGTATTCTGCCCCATCTCTCTGCTCTGCTCCTCAGACAGTTGCATTTTTCTGGTAATATACTACTAAACGGTGCCCACTGAATTGTTGTCTGTAGTGACAGTTACATGATGGCCTTTACATCCTGCTGCTAGTCTGATGTGTTACAACCTGCTGTTATACTAGCCACCTTCTAGGTTACTCAGAGCATGTATAATGTCTGTAGGTTTTGCTCTCTCTTCCTCCATTGTCTCTGGCTTTGTCCAGCTTTCTTGCAGTAACAGATTGTGACATATTGGCAGTCTGTGGGACTCCTACAATAGGACTACCTCACATGCAAAATTGTAGCTGTAGCCAGCTTCAAACCATGAACACCATCATCCATGCTAATGTAATGTACTTAGCCCACTAAGCCACACCAGCCACCAGAAAGAGAGGTTTAATTCCGTACACTATCAACAGCAGATAGACATATATACACTTTGATCCCTGCATATTGTGAAAATAGGACATGTAGCCAGGTTGTTTTGAAGAGCCCTGGGATTGTGTGGTCTGCGGATATATCCTTGTGAACATACTCTTTTACTGCAGTTGTATTTAAACACTGATGTGTTGAGGGGTAGGGGGACTGTAGCATTGACAGTTGTGCATCTGTCCTATGACCCTGCTGTTTGGCAATTCCCTTACATACTGCAGTGGGTTTTGCTGCCTTGCGGCCTACTGCATATTATGGGGCAGTTGCTATTGGAGAGAGTTCCTGTTGTCCCACACAGCTGTTTGTTCTCTGCAAGTAGCCCAGTTGCCCACTCTATTCCCTTGCATAAATGTAGCAGGTCCATACATATGCTACCATGGTCTAGTACCCAGTACATTTGTTGTAAAGGAGGGTGACTTACCTTATGCACACAGCAGTTGAGATACCTGTGTTTCAGAGCTGACTCTGTCTGATGCATGCAGTACACAGCCAATAAATGGTAAGGTATAGGGCGAGTGGTGTGGTTGGCATCCTTTTTACTATGTATGCAAGTCAGAGTAAAGAGAGTCAGTCCCTAGGACCCTAGGCTGTCAGTGCATGTGCTATGCATTGCCTCTTTGCCAAGGCCAGGTTATATTGGGCACGCCTCCGTCTGCCTACAGGGACAGCCTCAGGGGGTTCCTCCTCTGAGTCCCCCTGTGGATGTGGCTGTGGGGACCTCGGCAATGGTGGGGGGGTTGCGTGTCCCTTCCCTGTGATGATCCTGCTGCAGCTGTTTCCACAGGATCATATTGTGTAGCATGGCACACACTGTGAACATCTGTGCACATGTGGCTGGGTACTGCAGAGCTCCACCAGATATATCGTGGCACTGGAACTATGACTTGAGCAGCCCAAACACACACTCTGTGATGCTCCTAGTTTGTGAATGTGCCTCATTATGGCATTCTTCAGTAGGTGTGTGTGCATTACTGATGGGTGTCATCATCCATGTTTCCAGAGCATAGCCAGCATCCCCCACTAGACAGCCATATGGGGCGTCCCCCCTGGAAAACATCTGGTACAGCTGTGATGCATGCCAAATATGGGAGTCATGATAACTGCCAGGGCTGCCAGCACACACATTCATGATGATGTCCTGGGCATTGCACACAACCTGGCAGTTGGTGGAGTGATACCCCTTGCGGTTGATGAAGACTCTACCCTCCTCACAAGGTGGTGCTTTAATGTGTATATGAGTACAATCTATGGCACCCAGTACTTCAGGGTAGTGTGCTACATAATAGAAGAGATGCATAGCGCTTGCCCTCTCCTCGGTGAGGGGTAGATAAATGTGCTCACTGGCATGTGTTTGCATGACAGCCAGGAACTGATGGAGTACCCTGCATGCAGATACCTGTGAGACTCCCATCATGTCCCCAGTTGGTCTTTGAATACTTGTAGCTAGTATTCTAAGGGCTACACATACCTTTGTCTCCACTGGGATGGGTTCCCCTCTGTTGGCTCTGGGTCTGAGTTGAGAGCTGCAGAGCTCAGTGAGTTCTTGTAGTATGTCCCTGTCCACCCTGTAGCGTTCTACAATCTACAGCTCATGTAGCTCCAGGAAAGCTACCCTGGGACTGAACATTTTTCTCCTTCTCAGTTTAGGCCTACTGTCAGTGGCAGCATCAGCACTGACCTTAGCCTCTAACACTTACACATGGAGCAGAGCAACAGCAGCCCTTAGCATTCTGTCAGTTAAAATTTCCAAGTCTGTACTTCAATGGTGCAGAGTGAGGGGACAAAATCAGATTGTATGGTATATGCATACTTTACAGTGCTCTACTGCAGATGCAGCTTGTGCAATTGGATAACTATGATGCATTCCACCTGCCAGGTACACCATTAAGGAGGTTGAATGGGTCAGTGTAAGTGAAACAGGGATTATCAGTATTTTCTACATGATTGGCTTTCATAGGCAATTTCCTGTTTTTTTAACTGCCTTCCCTGCTAAGCACTGCTGCGCAGAGTGCAAACCAACACAGCAGGTATAAACAATGTTCAGCAGTCTGGACACACACACACACACACTCCCATGCACGTGCATGCTTAGCATAGCTCAAACTAGCTAAAACATGCACCCAACAGCTAAACAAAGCTTAGCAAAACTAGACACAACTCTCTGCTTAGCTGAGCTCCAGTCCACTTAAACATATAGTGACACACTCCCTTTTGATGTCAGCTAGCTCTTCTGTGGACACCAACATGGTTCTGGGGCTACACAGATTTTATCTGCGGACACAGTAATCCATTTTTGCTATTCAGTAACCCTGGCTCATTTGCATACATATCCGTGCACGCAACCTGAATGCTTCACTATTCCAGAGCCTGCCTCCTTAGCAACCACTGAAATCTACCATTGCACATACTGCATGAAGGGCCCTATAATGCATTACCCTCACATATTTCTTATTTTTAGTTTTTATACTTTTTAATTTTTTTTTTTTTTTGCATAATGGAACATTTGCATGCTGCTGTTCACCGCACAAATGTAATATGGGTATTACAATGATTTATTACATTATTCTGCATGGGGTTTTGAACACACAGGGCATAGTTTTGTACATAACTATGCCTATTATTCAATTCCTGAGTTTCAAAATGGGCTTTTACAGCCCTTGTTCCATTTTTATTTTGTTGTACACAGATATTATCCGTGTACACTATGGACACCAACACGGGGTCTGCAGGACTGCATATCTGCTTTCTGGATCGCTCCAGCACCCTCATTTGGATGCAATTCACCTGCTTATGAGGTGATTTGCATGCCACAGACACTTCCCTGTCTGCAAGCTTGTGCACACCCCTCCACTCTGTTTACTGGATCGCACGGAGCTTTACTTCCGTGTTAGCTCCATTCCACTATGAATACATGGAAAGTCCATTTGTGTAGGCTTTATTGAATTCCCCTCATAGTATATAATGAGTTACTTGCAGAGTGAGAGATCATGGGTAGTAGCCTTGCAGGAGAAGATACTGGTCTAAGAAGTTTGCCTCTTCATGGCAGGGGAACACAGGAAGGGGTGATGAATAACTGCCCAGGGGAGATATGTAGAATTGTGAAATTGGTGGGCTATTTGGAAGTGAGGAGAGTGACATTGTTTAGTGTTTATTTGCCACTAGGATGACACAACAGAGTTTTAGACACATCAAGAGGGATTTGAAATCATTTAGTGAAGGGTAGTCCCTGTTTATGTGGGACTCGAATTTAGTGACAAGCTTTGTGGAGGTGAGAGGAGGGCTTTAAACTCTTACACTGCCTACACTTGGCTCATATGTTTAATTCTATGTTCAGCTGATGGGCCTGATTCACATTATAAAGTTTAATAAAACAGAGTTCAGTCTCCATATTATACTGGCAAATGCACTCTAGCACAAGAAATTATAACATCTATGTCACTGCAGAATGCACTTATCTAGTTATAGAGACTACAACGTAACAATCAACCCTATTTTCTCAGATCATGCCCCCTTCTAGTGCTTGTTAACTGCTATCTTCGGGATTTTAAGGAGAAGCACCCGCATTTTCCAGTACTGCAGTTGAAAAGGTAAACTTTTGTTGATTAATTTAAAGAAATAGTGGATCAAAAATTACAGTTGTTAGGGTAACCTCAAGAACTATCTATCTCTACATGGGAAATATTTAAAAATCAGGTCTAGCTTGCTGTTAAACATCACAAAGATAATATATGGAGAAGGACTTGGTAAGAATTGTGCGCTTAAAGGAAACAATTATAGGAACTGCAGATCACGAGCTTGAGAAGGTAAAGGACCCACAGCAGGAGATGTAAGCATTTAAGGAGGAAAGTGAAACTGCAGGTCAGGGTGTTTGGGAGGGTGGATGACCTCAAATACGAGATACAAAAGGAAGAAGCTGAAAACGCAGGATATGAAATTGCAATTTTACAATGAGAGGGTGAATGATTTGTATTCTACAATTCCTCTGAGTATCAGAGGACTCTGATAATTAAGGCAACAGGATAACAGCAGGGTTGTGTAGCCAACTGGATCAGCAGGTATAATGTGGTCCTGTAATAGCTGTGGAAAGTTTTAGGATGTGTTATCAAACCTTGTATAAAGCAGAGGACTACTTTAGGCAGTATAAGAAAGAAACAGACCATTTATGTAGGTTGCAGTTAAATTAAATTCTACATGAACAGGTGGCATTATTAATCAGGCTGGTTATACAGAAGGAGTTTTGGAAATTATAGCAGAACACGCCAGCAAGAAAAACTCTGGATAGTGGTGGTATCATGATCGAAGATTGGAGATTATATTAAGAACATTTTGCTTCATGCCTTTTAAAGTAGCATGATAAGGTGATCCTTGGAAACAGGCAGTGGTTGTGGTCTTGCCAAAAGAAGGTAAAGGCAGAAAGCTGTCTTTGTCGTGTAAGCTGAGTTAGATATCAAACCAGGAAAATAAATTGCCTCTGGCAATTTTAGTAGTCCATACGTCATTGTGTTTCCTAGAGTTAATACACTTAGATACAAGATGATTTGTCATGAAGAGGCAAACTTTTGATAACATTCTGAAAAGTAAAAATAATAATACGGTTAGCTAAAAGAGGAATCTATCAGTGGCCATCTTAGATAGTAAGAAGGCATTTGATAGATGGAGTGGTATTGTCTCACTAAGGTATTATTAGTCCTGCATTTCTCCCTTGAACTGATTCTAACTGTGTAAAAAGATCTATGGGCAAGAGTAAAGATCCATATGGGTTTCCTGCATTACCTTTTAGACTTGCTATGGATACACATAAATGACGTCCATTGTCCTCTTTTTGCAATTTATTTGGGGAGTTTGGTGACTTGGGGCAGACAGTCCACAATCACTGGTTACAGAATTGGACAAATTGAAGATTTTGTTATTTGTAGATGATGTGGTAGCATGCCTGTGTACCCTACCAGACCAGAAGAGGCTCTACAAAAAAGTATTTAGAGCTCAGAATAATTCCAGTTAAGTTTTTAGAATATGAGGTAACACTACTAAGGCTGAAGCAGTCTCAATGAATTATGTCTCGTCTCTATATTTAACAACACCAATCAACATTTGCAGGAGTCTGCTTATTTGAACATTTTGCATATTTGTATAGTGGATTCGATTAAATCACTAATAGTGAAAACGTATGATGAATTCATTAAGAAATTGAAAGTAGAACAAAGAATGCATTGTTTTATGCTTTCATTGATATATGTTCTTCAGGCTGGTTTTGTCAGCTAGAAGTCCTCAAAATTCTGAACAATCAGTGAAAAAATCTTATTCAGGGCTTCATATGGTATGGGAAAAAGTCTTGAGTGGCATGGGACAAGTTGATAATAACTCAGGAGCTTGGAGGGATAAATGTACCATATCATCACTTAATTTTAAAGTTCTTAAAGGAAATATTTATACTTACTGAGCATGCAGTTTTATACAACTAGGTGAAAGTAGTTAACTACTTTAACAAATGATAACATATGGGAATTTGAGAAACAGGCTGTATGTATGTGACTATACAACAGATGGAGACAATGAAGCTGGCTTTTACCCAGGGCTAGTAATCCTTAGATAATACTGCTCCACCTATCTAATGAAGCTGTTATTACCCACTGGATATACTTAGACAAGAGTACAGGGTGAGGATGTGTTGAGGAAATAAAAAATTGAGTTTCAAACCTCTTCTCTTAGGAACATCTTTGGTGGTCACTTGACATTCCCTTTGCACAATATGTTGAGATTACAATATGAGGGGATATCAAGGACCATGAGAAATATGGGATTGACTGATTTGATGAAAGCTCTTCCTCAAAATTAGTGAACCAGATGTTGTGCTGGAGAGTAGGCGTGAAACGTCTTATGTTAAAGAACTGGTGAGTAGGGCTTCTAAAGCCTTGAAGATTCTAAATTACAATGTTATAAAATATTATTGCAGAAATGGCAAAACTTGCTAGCTGTTGATATTAATACTAAAACTGACATTCACTGACAACAGGACAATATGTTGGATACAAAGATATATGACCAGTTCAAGAAGGTTTAGAATTTTTGTATGCAAGTGATGTCATAAATAATTTTTATACTTGCCATACAATGAAAACATGTTCCCAAGTGTAAATCCCTTATGTTTGTAGTGCCATGGGAAGAAGCAGGAATGTGAAAACATATTTTGGCTATGTTCTCAAGTGGAACTATTTAAACAAGATTTGGAAAATCTTTTACAGTGGTGTAGGTGTAAAACTATGACTTAACAAGCAGTTTATCTTTGCCACGATTTGATAGATGAATACACTTCAATAAAATTACAAAGACAGTTTTAAATATTATTATGACTGACACAAAAAGCAATCATTAGAAGGTAAAAAAGTGATATTTCACCATCTAGTGGAAATTCAGTTCTGGTGACGGATGAAATACTTCTTCGGGAAGAATGTATTACAAATACCCTTTGTGACTGCAGAGGGAGTTGTGCTCCAATCCACAAGGAGATATAGTTGCAGCTTTAACCTGGTCCATTGGATGGGAAGGTTTAGACTCAATGGAATTCCAGGTACCCCCCTCCCGCCCTCCCTATTTGACTAATTTTGGGGCCACTGCTGGTCTGATATCCCCTCATTTGGCTTCCTTCCTGGTTTCCTGGACCACTTTGATTAGTATAGGATTCAAGGGTGTGTGAGAGAAGGTAGATGCTGTGCTCCCATGGGGACAAGTGCTTAAAAAGTGCTTGGATCAGATGAGGGCATTGAGTGGGCCATTGGTAGACCACCTGGAACTGGCAGTCCTGAATTATTGGTTATATGTTGTCACAGTTATTGTAATATTTGCAATAAAAGGCTGCAATGGCTATGCTGTTTTTTTGGTATTATTTCAGCATATCAGATACAAACACAATATCATAGCTTAAGTATGCAAGTAGATTGTTGCCTTGGCTAAAGTATAAGGAAAGAATCATGAGTAATTGGAACAAGCTGTGGCACTGCAATGGAGTTGGGAGTTTGGCTTTTATGAAATAACTTTTGCTGTAATTTAATTATATAATTTTGTTTTGTTATCAGATGAAAAGGAGTTTGGAATTTACCAATGAGGTCTCTCTTGTTTCTGTTTTTATTTTTTGTTTGAAAATCAGTGGACTAGTGTTTCATTATGTTTGAAAATATGTGATATTTTAGTTCAGACATTGCTCATTTTACTTATTATAAATTTACAGTTAATTAATATTAAAACATCAGATGGAAGATGAATTTATTTTTAGCATTGCAGGTTAATATACTAGGTGCTAAATATTAATTGTGAGGCATCAATGCTGATAACATGTTCTTAAGTTTTTGCATGGAAAATGCATAAATAGCAGAGCTGTATAATGTGTTAGAGATTCCAGGTATATTTGAGAAGATTAAATTGAATGTTTCAGCTCATGTTGCTTAAGAATATCAGTAATTATTTATCTGATCAAAAAAATAAATAGTGAACATCTGAAATAACAGGCAGCTGAAGGCTCTGCTTTATGTGAGTAATGGCTTTTTTTCTGGCATTAGTAGTTTACAAAACCAGCACATATACACAGTAGTGAATAAAATGAAGTTAAAGTGATTAAAGTGAAGGAGAAAGCTTAACCTACTGGTTTAATGGTTCCACAATAATCCTATCAGCTTTTTCTTGAAGGACTAAATCTTTGGGTAGATCCTACAAATGTGTTTCCATGTGCTTCACCCATCATTGGGAGTGTTGCCAATAACTTGGAAAAGTATAAAGAAATATTGCAGGCAACTATAATGGTGCATAAAACTATTGACTGAGGCATTTTCAGCCAACCAGTCTCCACAATGCAGACCTTGTAGCCTCCTGGAAGACTTGGGATGCCCTATCTTGTTTGCCAGCTACAGGCAAATTATTTCTAACCATTACTTTTATAACAGAATGTAGGGCTCTCCATGATTTTTTAATTGCTTTATTTGCCTTTGCTTGGAAGATTATTTGCTTACAGGAGACATTGTCTTTAGCCACTGTAAGGGTCAACACCTAGACACTGGAGAAATCCCTAGCATGATTTGATTGTAAATCCTTATTGGGAGGTATGTGAAATACTTAGACTTGGATAGACCCAATTTACTGTTCAGTTGTACAAAGTAATTATTTACCCAATGTACTATTTTTTATTATTTTTCTAATTGATCAATATATTTTATTTAACAAACAAGAAAAGTCCAAAAAACAAAATAAAAGCTGGCAAGGCAATCCTCATGCATGGTACAGAATACTTGTTTGACCAGAAGATGTCCTTAATATCTGATTTTCCATTCCTTATACTTTATATCCATGGTGGGCAAAATGAAATACTAAGTGAAAGCAATCTGTATCCAGCTATTATGACTGCACATTTAGGGAGTAATTACCTCATTGTATTCTGGGTGTTTATATACAGTTTTCTTTCTTAAGCAGTTTCAGTGAAATATGGAAAAACTAGCCATCCTGTAGAGTAATACAGTCTGCATTGTACTGTAAAAATGGTCTGGGGAAATAAGGTTGCAATGGTGACACATTGAGTAGCAGAAGCTATAGCTTGGAGAATGCATTGGGGAGTGCAGAAGCATAAGAAAAACATTGCAATAACTGAAGAAGTCACAAAAGATGTTCTAGAACTGTGGAGTAGGGATGCAGTACATTGGCCTGAAATAAGGGTGGCACATTTAATTAGGAGGTGGCATGGACACTTGGAGAAGGACATAAGTGTGCATGAATTAATGATTAACAGAAGGGAACAAGGGAGGAGTGGAAGATAAAGAGAAAGGAGGGAGAATGGAGAGCAGGTGAAAGAAAGGGAGTATAAGGATAAAGTAGGTAAAGTTAAGTAAATTCTGAGAGACAGTTTGTCATTAATCATCAACGCCCTTTTTCCCATTTCCTACATGGAATCAGGGTGTCGTGTTAACTGTCACCACCTCTCTCAATTCAATGCCACACTCCTGCCTTTTCTGGCACTCATGTTTGACTGTCACAGATTTCTCACACAATCCATCCACCTCTTTGCTGGATGCCCTCATTTCCTCTTACATTCTTCCTGTCTGTCCCAAATCTTCTTCACTAGATTGTCTTCTGCTTTTCTGAACATGTGCCTGAACCATAACAATTTGCTCTCTTTGATCTTTTCTACAATTGGAGCTACTATGGCTTCTGCTCTTATGTCCTCATTTCTTCTTCTGTCCCACAGTGTGCATCCTACCACCCTTCTCAGGCACTTCATCTCCATCACCTCTAGCTTTCTCATCTGTTCTGCCTTTACTGCTCAGGTTTCAGGACCATACAGCAGTACTGGTTGCACCTCTGTTTTCTACACCATACTTTTCAGCTTTTTCAGTATTCTTTTATCATACTGTAAACTTGACACTGTATGCCAATTAGCTGTAGCCTATCTGATTCTAACTTTGACCTCTTCATTGAGACTTCCCTTCTCCTCAACCACCCATCCCAGATAAATGAAGCTGTTAACCAGTTCCACTATCTTCCCTTCTATCTCAATTCTCAGCTTCTTCTGCTTTCCCCAGTTTGCTGACATTACCACTGTCTTATATGTACTTAGGTTTATCCCATGTGCCTTCAGTTTTGCATTCCATTCCCCTGTGCTTTCCTGAAGTTCTTGCTCAGAGTCTGCCTGTAATGCCACATCATTTGAACACAGCAACTTCATTTGCTAATGTAATCCATCACCAGTATGAACAGCAGTGGGCTCACAGCTGAACCTTGGTGCACACTCACTCCCACTGAAAACCCCTCTATGAGACCGAACACTGTTCATACTTAAGTCATTGGGTACTTGTACATACCATGCACTAATTCTACCAGTGTTTCTAGGACTTCGAACCACTGCAGTACTACCCAAATTGGCTTTCTTGGGACCTTGTCATATGCTTTATCCAAGTCTAGGAATGCCCAGTTAGACTTTTCCCTCATCTCTAGCTTCTTCTCAACTATCTATCTCACTGCAAACATTGGGTCAGTTGTGATGCATCCTGATCTGAATCTGGACTGCTCATCTCCCATATTATTCTCTACTACTCTGTTTATCCGTTTATTAGTTTTGTCATTGTAACAAACATAATAAGGCCTGAGGACAAAAGGCATGGAGGAGAGCTACAGGAAATGATACTGCTGGCAAAAATGCTACGTATGGAGAAATGGAGGCTGATCAGGCAAATGGCATGAGCCAATGGGTAGGGCTTGGTTTTAGGCAGAAGATAGAATAAGAAGGTGCAGGTGCCAGAAGCTAATGGAGCCAGGGCTATAGAATGAGCTACAGAGGGATAGGCTGAAAATATGGCAATGCAGAGATCTTATGCAGAAATGCAATACATTAATGATCATCAATCTAAAGTGTGGTCATGAAAGTGCATTCTTTTCATTTGTCTACGAAGACTGACATAACTGTCTCACAGGGAATTCCACTTGTGCCAAAGTACAGTGATCTCTCCATTAGTGTATGTAAGTAGCAAGATGGCGGGTAGTGCTACACCCACATCAGGGGTGCAGGAGGGAGCCCTTCCTGCAAAAATGCTTATGATGTAGAAGTGTGTGTGTGTGTGTGTGTGGGTGTGTGTGTGTGTGTGTGTGTGTGTGTGTGTGTGTGTGTGTGTGTGTGTGTGTGTGTGTGTGTCTGATTTCACCTTTTAGTATCAATCACTACTGTATTACATTTTACTTATGGATCTGCTGCTCAGACACAGGCAATGCCATGTGTCAGAGCAGCATGGGAAAGTTGATCAGACAAAACCTCTTAACAGATATGAGAGGAGAGGCAAAGTTAAAGACATTCAGCTAAGGAAATGACACATTAGCTCCTTACAGATACTTATGGACTGTGGGGACTAAATAGATTATTGTATTGAAAACAATAAAAGACTAATAAATGTCAGTTGCAAACTTCTTAGTTATTCATAAAATCTATGTGAAGCAGAGAAAAATGGTATGGTCTATGAACAGAGAATATTCTTCAGGGTGAAAAGTACACTACTCTGTATTTCAATCAATTCTCATTTTGCAGCAAAGCACTCCAGAGTTTACAGAAGGTAAATGTGATGATCCACCACTGGACCAGTAATCAAGGAGCCTCAAATCTCACCACTGACACCAGTGGGGGACATACACTGGGAGAATGACAAGGTACACACACGGTATTTATAGATGCAGCTTTCTGCATCAAGTGCAATTTCCTTTAAGAGCACACAGTGACCAGAGTCAGTCCGGGGCTGGTTTCTCTCTTTCTCCAGATACCCAGTAAGGCTCCCCACTGGCACAGCTATAGAGATCAGATCTCAGCTGACTGGCCAAGCCAAGACCACCAGCACCCCCTCTGTCCAACCGGTGCTTCATTTCCCTGCCCAAGCAGCTGACATACATACTCTTTGAGGTTTGATTTACACACACACACACACACACACACACACACACACACACACACACACACACACACACATGTCTGGGAAAAGCTGGCACAGGTTTACTAGCTATGCCGCATTTTGCCCAGACTATAAGATAGTTATTATTGCCACCAGCCAGCTCCTTATCAGCTACTTTAAGGTCCTTAAGAAAGGGTGTCCAATCTTTCTGTGTAATGGTACTATTAATACAAATGGTAGTTTGACCAAGAGCAAGGCTATTAGGAGTGGCCCAGTGTCACCAAATAAATATGCAAGTACTCTCATAACTTAAATATCTCTAGACAGTTCAACCACAATGAAATGCTTAAATATGTTTAATAACAAATAAAAGAACAAGACAATACTAAATATATATTTACAGGGACATCAAAGTTCAAAATCACCGAAATATTTAAAACACCATTACAGGATAGTCTCAAATACATGAAGAAAAATATCAAAACTAAGTTTTGTGTTATTCCTGACTATATCAAAAAGAGTTACTATTCCCTAGAAACTTTACAGAGCAAGGCAAATGTGTGGTGAATGGGCCTTCTTTAGTTGTTGTCAGGTCCAAAACATAATGCAGAATGACCTGTCTCTCTCAGAGAGTTCTCAAATTAATATCTCAAAAATTACTTTGAGATAGCTTGTAGAAGGACACAATTTCTTGTCATCTGACTTCTAGTCCCCAGGCCCAAAACAACCATTGATGGCAGCTGGTAGCATTTAGCACCTACCTGTAAAAATACATAGACAAGGGTTTTTCCTCAGATCTATGGCAAATGCTGGAAGTCATAAAACAACAAAACACTTCCAAGACAATACAGAAAGCCTCTCAGCACAGACTCTGTATGTCTCCGGCCTAGCCTATAATGCAATTTAATTTCAGCTGTTTTTCTAAAATTTACTAGACAGAGGTTAACCTCCTGTATCCCAGTTTCCACTGTTAAAATACATACATCTAAACCAGTGGTGCACAACCTTTTTGTGGGGACAGCCACTACAGGAATTATTAATGAATCTGTGGGCCACCTCAAAACATAGTAAGTCGTTATGAGTTAACAAGAGGTACAGGTGACCGGCATTTTTACTTAAGACAGCAGTCATGAAATTGCCTGTTTTCTACATCAACTTTGCATTTAACTTTATTCCGGCTTGCAGCCATAACTTATTACAAACTTTTGCAGAAAGTTACTACTGCTTACAGACTACAGGTTATAAACAAGAAAGAATAGTTACTTCCGCAGCTAAAATTAAAGGTGTGCGCAACTGCAGTCAATTAGGTAAGTAAGCACGTGCTGGAAAGTTTGTGTGATTGGAGTAAGGCATAGCATTTTTTCACTTTTTAAAAAAAAATTTTGGTTAGTCTCTGGGGGCTGGATGGTGTTGAGAGGGCCAGATTTGGCCCTGGGGCCACACATTGTGCACCACTGATCTAAACGGTTACAATAGTGCATGGACATTTTTGTTCTTTTCCAGTAGGGTACACTGTGGATACATTTCAAGCACTTTGCAAAAATCTTTTCAACACACACTTCTGTACCAGCAGTTTGATATACACATGACATACAGTTCTAATACATTTGCAAAAGAAGCATCTTATATAAATCATGTTGATATTCACAATGACATATCATTATTTACAAAATTCCAGATAGCTGTACTGGCAGTATCTCCCTTTGTCACAGTAAACATTTAAAATACAATCTCTGGCAATACTTCACTGCTGGAATATTATTTTTATCACTGGATTAATTTGACAAGAATTTGCAGAATTGTATAAGCATATTACTAAATATATCTGTACCCAAAGCCCAAATTATATGAGATACACAATAAAAGAAAATTTACCAGGGTTAGAAAATCCACGTCCGAATGCAATAAAAAGTACTGGCAAAATGAAGGTCTTCATGCACATCATTCTAGAAATAAAACAATAGTTTAAAATGATGGAAAACATATATTGAAAAGCTTTACTTGAACACAAGGTAAGATGAAAAGCTGTATGTGGATAAGGATAAGATCATTTGAGATGCATCATTTTTAAAGGTAGCTTTGTTATCATTATTTTCAAAGATATGTACCATAACAATCTTATGGAAAAATGGAAAAGTATACAATAGGCTCCCTACTCAAAATCAGAAAACAAATGAAAATGCAGAGAAGAGCAAATCTCAAAAATTGCTATTCTCCTTAAAACTTCTTTGTACAGGGGGCAAGCACCCCTCACCCCCAAACATATATATATTAACTCCAATATTGCCATACCTCAGTGAAAAGGGAATATTCAGAAAAATGGCATTTCTTACTTAGTGTAGGTAAGTCCTATCTTTAGGCCATTCAGTTTCCTTTTTTGGGACTCACTCTAGCGTGTCCCAACATTTCAAATGGCTACCATATAGAAACTATATTAGGAAAGAATGGAAAAATATCTGTCTTTCTCTTAATTCAGCAGGACTGTAACTATTCTAAGTATGTGTTCTCAAATAAAATTAAATAAAATATATGAGCTAATTAAAATGTTTTGTTGCAGTTGTTCTTGTAGTATCTCTATTTTAGGTGAGTAACCCAACTTTAATCATGACTGAACATGGACCTTATTACCAAAACAAAATAAATCTGACAAACATATAATGAAATACATTTAAAGTTATTAGCATCATCAAAAATAAAAGCAATGTCACAATGTCACCTTCTAAAGGCTTTAACATGATGAATTAAATACAGAGCTCTGCATCTCACTTGACAGTGCATCTATTCATCTGGGTTTTTAATGGAAATGCTGTCAGCTATGTGTGTGAGTCTCATAAATGTACCCAGTAATTTGTAAATCAAGCTCAGGGTCAGGTTGAATCCAAATATTAAATCATTATGTATAAACTCACAAAGATAATGGTAGCAGTGTTCCAAATTTGTTTTGATGAAAGAATGATAAACATTATAAATGTCAAAAAATGGCATTTCAATAAAAATAATTTCTGGAACATGAGTCTTTTGGCTTGAATATATATATATATATATATATATATATATATATATATATATATTTGTGTGTGTGTGTGTGTGATTATATGATGAATACATACTTGGGCTGCAACATGACCCTGAAGCACCGTCTTGCTGACATTGTTTTTATTTTCAGTTTACAGGAGACGTTCATGGCACCACACAAGCTGTAAGGCTGCATTATCTTTGCAGTCTAGCTCTGAGGTCTTGAACTGGGAGATGCATGCAAACTGACTGTAGGTATTAGAACATTAGCAAATAAAAATATCACTCATTAGCATGGCTGACTAGTTCAGGTACTGTTCATTTGTATTGGCCGGGAGCACACAGCTCCAATGGTGGATCCAGAACATATAAAGATGGAGTAGTCACTGGTGGTCAAACATGAACATTACTCATGATTCATTTCTGCATCAGTCCTCCTCCCCAGCTGGTATGTTGCTTTGTAGACAGCAATGAGCAATGTACTAGTAACAGATCACCCTACCACACACACACACACACACACACACACATACACACACACACATACACACACACACACACAATGAATATCTCCATTACACTGTATAAAAAGCACTACTGGAAATGGAGTCCTGAGTGGTGCAGGCAAACCTGCTACCTCTCCCTACCTTGGCCCACCCTCCCCTGTAATGCTGGTAAGTTCTCACCAATAGGAAGTCACACATCACAAGATCTCTTCATTGTTGCAATATAGTAATGACCACAGCAACATCCACATGCCTAATGTCTGTGATTCACTCATGAGTCACAGTCTTTCATGCCTGCATTATACAGGACTATGTAGTAAGACAGCATATTACTGTACAGCATGCCTTACAAAGTACCTAGAATATATACACAGTAAGGTATGATGAACAGTAACAAGTTGCCTTACTTGGTAGAGCTGTGTAGCACTGTCAGGCTAAACAAAGTTACTTCCAGTCCAGAGGACAGAAGCACATGGCATGGTAAAGTATAATGTTGCCCTTATGTACAATTTAAGAAAACATGATTTGGCTGAAGCACCCCTTCCCCTTGGGGTGAATCATGGTACTTCCCAATGGCATACCAAAGATGGTGCTCGCCAGGACCATGTCTCAGTCTGTACAAGTTACAATGCAAGTATCAGTGTCAGATGCCAACATATAATGTTTGATCTGTGTAATGCAAACAGTCTGTACATTATTTGGATTTGGAAGTAATGCACATGTGGAAACACTGCATGTGTTTGTAATGAAAATATTTATACTTATACTTATGAAAAATAATAGCCTCTCAAGCTATATAACTTCTAATGTAAGCCAGTGACAGTTTTCTTTGAATCTAAGGTTTCAGCTAGGTCATAACATAGTAAGTCACTTGGGTTTGGAAACATTAATGTACATATGAATCTACTGCGTATGCACTCAATTAGTCACAAATAGCCAGCAATATTTTCAGTATAATGCATTATACATTGACACCGATGACATATTCAGTGTAATATATTTATCTGTCTCCCACTACGACATTTCACACTATGCCCCTCTAACATTTAGTTCACTCAGTTATGACAATGTAAAAGGTGACTGTGGTTAGTATCTAGGGTGTAGTGCACCCTACATTAATAAGCTTAATGTTATTTTCTTTGTAATGCCTCCCCCTTTCTGTCCACTAACTGGTGAGTCACTTACTCAAGGAATCCAGACCCAAAGTGTCTTGATGCTGTAGTGTTAAATGGTAGTGTAGAAAAAAGGAACTTTTAGTGTGAATAAGTTAAATTACCTTTCAAGCAGGAAATATCATAACAGGTTTTACATTACGGCGAGTGTCATGACTAGTTTTAAACAAAGGAATATAAGCTTCCACCACCACCACCAAAAAATATAGATGCTGCTTTGATCTGTATTTACTTCCAAGAATTCCTCTGTGAAACTATGATTTAGAATATAACAAGGAACAAAAACACCAAACACAAATGCTTCAATTACCAAAAGGGTGAAATTTCCACATGCAAGCATTTTTTGCAGGGGACAAGCTCCCCTTCACTTCCCATGTGGGAAACAAGCCCCCACACCCTACCAAACTTATATATATATATATATATATATATATATATATATATATATATATATATATATATATATATATATATATATATATAAAATTGCCGGCCCCCACTTATAAATTGCACCAGCAGTGGTTTCTTATGGGACACCTTGTGATTCGAGCACTTGACGCTCAAGGAATTTGATCTTTGCCACTTTTAGACATCCAACTTACAAGTCCAGCTTTATGTGTATTTCATATGTGATAATGATAACTGAAGAAGTTGGGGGGAAAGAAATGAGGATAGAAACGAGTAAAAAGGATAAAGGTGGGATTGAGGGAGGAAAATAAGAGGGACTGAGAGGTCTGAGGGTACAAGGGCAAAAAAAAAGGTCACTACTAATTTTAGAGGTTGAGAGGCTAATATGAGATGAGAGAAGTGGATGTGAGTAGCGCTGAAATTAAATTATAGGCCTCATTGCTGGGAGAGGCAGAGGAGGGCTTTGATTAGTGTTGTTTTAAAATCAAGTGGTCACTTATTCGGGAGGGGGCAGAGGCAGAGTTTTATTTTGAAGGCTGTATTGATGAGTTTTTTTAAGAGAAACTGGGGTATTGGTCCAGATTTTAGATGCATAGTTGGGGTTCAGTGAGTCACCTGCATTATTGTTGGATTTTGATGCTAGCAACAGGGGTTTATCTGTAGAGAATCTTTAATGTTACTATCATAAAAGACTAAAAGCAGACACAGTTCATTTTAACTACAATTTTCTGGATATTTTTGGGACAAAAGCTTGCACTGTAAAATATCTGACTTATACAGAGGGAAGCAGAAGGAACAGGGTCAGTGAAGCCTTTGCTTCAGCCACATCTGAAATGCACACAGGAAACAAGAGGAAAAGCACACTGAAGCCTGTCCTTGGATGTCACAGACAGCAAAATCAAAACTGAATGACTTCCCACAGGCTGAGAATGTGTATGCTCATGTGGTTCAAAAAATGGCATCAAATCAGACAAATTCCTTTCGGCATTGTTGACTGAAAAGCAACCAGATGGGCACAAATATCACTCATTCTAACAGATTTCACAAGTATACTGCTTCTTACCCATTGAAAACTATAAAACTAGTAATAATGAAAATACAGTTGGTCATTCTGGTAAGTTGGCTTGGTAAGTAACTTTTATATTCCACATTCTGACTTAAAAACATATCTAGAGTAAAAGTTTTTGCCAAGTACTGACTTAACAGCATTTTGCTAAGTACCACCTTGGAAATTAACACAAACTATTATATGGAGTTTGCTGTCACTATTTTGCACCGCAAGTATGCCAATCACCATTATTCTACAATGTAACTAGGGGAGTCTAACCACTAGCAGTGAGCTACACTGTGTCCTAACACAACACCTTTATGAGGCTCCTTGGGACATTTTGGTTTTGCTGTCTTGATCCAATACTGTCCCAGATAGCTTACGCAGGGGGAGAAGGACCAATTGGTGCTGTCCTGTTGGTTTTCCCTTGAGACCCCCCCCCCCCACACACACACACATATGCACACACACACGCTCGCACATGCATGCACTGTGTCTCATAGAAAAATAATTTTGTCCCATTGTTAAATTGGTTTAAGAATGGAGATTTATGCTGGTTCACTTGTGCTTCTGCATCTGTGACTCATTTGCTGACCCTTGGTATTCTTTACTCCCCAAACCTGGGCCACAATGCCAAGGATGAATATAACAGTTCCATGCAGCCAACTAACAAGCATGTATTTAGGAGGTAGGAAGAAACCAGAGTAGCCAGAAAACACTGACAAAAAAATAAAGAGGGTACCCATCATCTCCCAAAACACCATACAGGCTGATTGGCTCCAATAAACGTGTTACACTTGCCTTTGTCTCTGATGTCATGGTTGTAAAGGGTATGGTATGGAAGTGTTCATTTACTTGGCTAATAAATAAATGGGTGTTACCTAGGCAAAACCAAAGCCCAGAGGAGACCTGTCTAATAGTAATAATTGTCTTATGCTGATAACATTCATCATATAACATTATTTCAAATGAGAAACAAGTGTGTAGATAAAATCAGTCCACATTAAAATTAAACATGTACATTAAAGAGTGAAGTTGGGTGTGTTTAAGAACAATAAAGCAATTAGGAAAAAGATATCATAGGATCATATGATCATAGGAGGTTACTAGGCTAATTGCCCTGGGGCCTTTACAAGCCTAGCCAAGAGTTTATCCCCAAAAAAGAACCCTCAGTCAGCACCACCTATTGCCCCTGTCAGTGAGGGACAAAGGTGGAACCCCTGGGGCAAATTTGTGGTTTCCCATCCACTCATCAAGGTTGGGCATGAAGAGAGTCAGCCAGCTACTCTGTTTGACATGTATGAGAAGTCTATTCCAGGGACGGAGCAGCCTCTGTGAGACAAACTTGTCTCTCCAGCAGGTTTTGTTACTGTCTCATATTAGATTTAGGTCTCTCAAGTGGGTAACGCACGAGGAATTAGACTTACAGATATGGAGCATCTCAAGTAGGGCAGGGTCCAATATTGCCTTGTAGGCGAGACACAGATTACCTCTGAACAATCTGTTTGATACCAAGTAGAGTGATAGTGATTTGAGCCTGTCTGCACAGGACAGATATTGGAGGCCATGGATTCTCTTTGTGATGTATTTCTGTGGCCTTTCCAGTTGGTGCAGGTGTTTGGAGAGGTACATACCAAATGGGGCATTATACTCAATTATTGGCCTAATGAGGGAGGAGTACAGAAAGGTAATAACCTCCTTTTTTCTGGATGCAATCCCTTTACTTATGAGATGAACCAAGTAAAAGGCTTTTCTGACCACTGCCGAATGTGAGATTGTTGTCAACCTGAGTACCCAGGTCTCCCACCACAGGTTGTGTGCTTAGGGTGTTGCCATTGAAGTGGTAATCAGTAGGGGTCATGTTTTTGCCGAATGGTATGATAATACATATTTTTGCATTTAACTTAAGGACATGACTTTGGCACCACTTATTTGTAGCTGTGAGACCCTCTTTCAGTAAGTTACCATCATTTGGGGAGTCAATGACAGTACCCAACTTACAGTCATCCACAAACTTGGCCAGCCACAGGCCCTTTGTCTTTGCCTGGACCTCTGAGAAGTAGATGCCAAACAGTAGGGGTTCCAGGACAGATCCCTGGGGAACACCACTAGTGACAGATCTGCTGTCAGAGGTGGTGGTGCCTATTTTGACCTTGTGGGTCCTATCGGTGAGCCAGTTGACCACCCACCTGACGAGATAGGGATTTACGCCAAGTTGTGTTAGCTTTTCGATGATGCCCGAGTAGGGCATTGTGTCTAAGGCCTTGGCCAAGTCAAGGTAAGCTGTATGTATTGACTTTCCTTCATCGAGGGCCTTGGTGACAGTCTCAAAGAAGTCAACCAGGTTCAATAGGCAAGATCTGCCCCTGACAAATCCAAATTGGGTGGGGTCAAGTGCTTGGAGATCGCATATGTCCTTGTTTATGAGAGCCATAATAATGCGCTCCATGGCTTTACAGATCAGACTTGTCAAGTTAATGGGACGATAGTTTCCTGGTCAGTAGTGGCACCACCTTTGTGCAAGGGGATGACAATGGCAGTTCTTCACTCTGCTGGAATGAGCCTGCAATTAGGCTATGATTGAATAGGGTGCTCAATGACGAAGCTAGTTCTTGCTAGAGAAGGTGCAGAATACAGCTTGGAATACTATCAGGTCCCATGGAAGCTGTGTTATTCACCTTGGATAGGGCCCTTAACACTTAATCTACTGAGATGTGAGGTGTGGGACAAGTATCGGGGATGTCAAATGGGCCTTTGAGGGGATGGGGGAGGTGAAGCTTGCACTGAACCTAGCTAGCAGGTTGGCTAAGTCAACAGGATCAGTGTAAGTGGTACCATTAGTACTAATTTGGGACAAACCTGGGCTTTGCCATGGAGGTTCCTGACATAACTGAAACAGGACCTGTGGTTTCCCTTTGTTTTGGAGGCTAGTTTCAACTCATAATTGGCTTTGGAGGTTTTCACTAGTGATCTAATTTGCTTGTTGAGGAGGAGGGAGTTTGTCCAATTTGGAATTTGTTCCTTTTTACCCTTGGACAACAGTTTCTTCCTTTTGTTGTAAAGCATGTTGATAGAGGATGTCCACCAGACAGGTTTGTGTTTCCTTGGGGAGCAGGTTTTAGTTCTGTTGGGTATGGCTGAGTCCATGCAGTTATACAGGTGCTTATATACTGCATTGGCGTGCTGTTCAGCATAGTTGTCTGCATCCTCTGAGGGGGGCAGTGATGTGAAGCTACTGATAGCCTCCCTTAGAAGGTTGCACTCAGCTTTTGAGAAGTTTTTTTAGTCTGGTTATGGCTGGGGAGGGGCTGAGTGGAATAGAAACTTTGAATGAGACAGACTGATGATCTGATCTCACCAGGGAAGAACATACTATGGGAGTGGTGCAGTAGTCAGCCATGTTAGTGAAAACCAAGTCCAGAATGTTATCTCTCCTTGTGGGGGATGAGAAGAGCTGGTCTAGTGCATTAGAAGTGATTAAGTCAAGGAATCTTTGGGCAAGTGCATTAGTGCAGGAATAGTTCACCCAGTCTATGGTGGGGTAGTTGAAGTCACTAAGGATCAGGGTGTTAGGGGGGTACCTTAATGGAGTCAAGTAGGTCCAGGTAGGAGGAGTGGGTGTCCTGAGTCATGGAGGGGGATCTATAGCTGGCTATAACTTGGATGGGTGTCTTGCCAACTGTCAGTTGCACCTGGAGTAATTCCAGTGCATCATGCTGGCAAACCAGTCTGGAGGTGTGCCTGTCTTAATGAAGATAAAGACTCCAACACCCTTAGTCTTTCCAACCTCATTTTGGGCTCAGAAAGTGTGGAATTAGGTATAGCCTGGTAAGGCAGGGGTGCTCTCCACAGCTCTGAATCATATCACTGACAAACATTAGTAAATAAGTAGCCAGACATAAAATCCTGCTGACAATATTGTTCCTGCTCCTTTGCTAAGCATTAGCCTTTGTTGTTTCTTCTAGAATTATCGTTCCAGGCTATGTACCAGTGCACTCTCCATCTGAGTGAAATGAAATTTGTTGTAGGTGGTAGTGAAAAGCTTCAGCTTCCCCATATATATGTATATATGTAGATACACACATCACATCACAAACACACATGCATACAAACAGAGCTAGACTTTTCATATCTCTGTAAGCTCAGATTTGGCTTTATTACTAAAACCATGCATTTATCATATGATCATAGGAGATTACTAAGCTATCGACCTGGAGGTCATTTCAAGCCTAGCCCTTTCACCCCAACATAATACCATAGAAATGTTAGTTAATAGCCAAGATTACATTTAGTAATGACTGCCCATATCCAGGAGGGTTGTGGGAGCTATTCCTGGTAAGAATTTATGGTGCCCCTTCCACTCGTTCAAGTTCCTTTTGAACAGTATCATAGAGGCATTCTGTTTCACATGAATAGGTATTCCAGAGATACAGCAGTCGCTGGGAGATAAATCTGTTCCTCCAGCATGTCCTATTAAAGTCACAGGCCATATTTAGGTCCCTGGAGTGGGTGGCCCTAGTCCCGTTTGATTTACCATTATGCAGCAAGTTCATTAGGTTTGGGTCTGAGATTGCTCTGTAAGCCAGGCATAAGTCTCCCCTAAGAAGTCTATATGATACAGAGTAAAGTGACAGGGACTTTAGTCGGTCTGTGTATGGCACGTGCTGGAGTCCCTTGATCTTCTTTGTTAGAAACCTCTGAGGTCTTTCCAATTGCTGCAGATGCTTTGTACAGTACATGCCAAATGAGGCATTATACTCGATTATGGGACAGATTAGTGCTGATTATAGACAGGTTATAACCTCTATTGCTCTCAAGGTGATGCCTTTGCTAATCAAGTGTGCTACGTAGAAAGCCTTCCTTACAACAATAGATACATGGTGGCCGAAGTTCAGGTCACGGTCAACTTGTGAAACCAAGTCCCTTCACCACTTTGTGGGAACTTAGATTTAACAGGCAGGATCTGCCCTTGGCAAAGCTGAACTGGGTAGGATACAGGGTTTGGAGGTCACCTATGTCCTTATTTATGAGGTCAATAATGATACATTCCATGGCCTTACAGATGAGGCTGGTCAGGGTTACAGGTCTGTAATTCCCTGGGTCTGTTGCTAGGCCACCTTTGTGGAGGGGAATAAGTGTTGCTGCTCTGCATTCTGCAGGAACAAAGCATGTGGTTAGGCTATGATTGAAAAGGGTACATAATGGTGATGCTAGTTCATGCTTTAGCCTATTTTGAAGATAGCCTGGGATGCTGTCTAGTCCCACAGAAGCTGTGTTTTTTGCTTTGGACAAAGCTTTGATGACCTGTTCTTCAGATATGTTGGGTGAGGAGGGGTTTGGGGCAATGTTTGTGATAGGTTTGGAGGGGACAGGGGTAAAAGTTATGCCAAAATTATCTGCTAGCAGGTTTGCTATCTCTGTGGGGTCAGTGTTTGTGATACTATTGGCCACTAGTTCTGCACATGCTTGGGTCCTACCTTTTAGGCTGCATACATATCTGTAAAATACCTTATGGTTATCCTTGACTGTGTTAGCTAAGTTTTTCTCAAAGAAGCCCTTACAGGATTTGACAAGTTGTCCTATTTGCCTGTTGAGGCTGAGAAGGGTGCTTTCCCATTGTTGGGGTCTCACTTTTGTTTTCATGGACAGCAACTTTTTGCATTTATTGCAAAGTTTGTTGATGCTGGATGTCCACCATGGCGGCTTGTTTTTACTTGGGTCTCTGGCTTTGATTCCTTCTGGTACAGCTAATTCTATACACTTATGCAAGTGATTGTATAGGGCTTTAGTGGAAGCTTCATTGTAGTTACCACTTTCAGCTGGGATGGGGCTCCAAATGTATTTATACCTTCACCTAGGAGGGTATAGTTTGCCTTGGTGAAGTTTTTTAGTCTGATTTTGCCCTTTGTAAGTTCTGTTGTTAGTGTAAGCTGAAAGATGAATTCATTCTGAAAAACCTTCAGTGCCATTACTATCCAGTGGACCAGTCCTTAAACACTGTACAATAAACAGTAATCTTCCAAGTAAAAAAAATCCTTATTAGTAATGAGGAAACTGGATGAAAATGTTGTATTCTATACCAGGGTAAACTGGAAGCTTGAATATCAACACCTTGTAGTGCATAACCTTCTCTAGGCTGTAAATATTATTTTCTTATGAGGTTTGTCAGCAATATATGAAATGTAGTTTTCATGTTTGACCGTTGCCATACAAAATCTGAATCAGTTTTTCAATCAAGCTACTCTACAGCTTATTCTTTCCATCCACAACCCCCTTTTCCCCAGTTTTGCCAGAGTGGTCAGGGTGTCACTTCAGCATGACAATCATCAAGTGCCAACGTTCATACTGATGGGTGGCTAGCCCTTTCACAGTTGTTCTTCCACATCTCACACACACACACACACACACACACACACACACACACACACACACACACACACACACACACACATATGCACACAAACTCACTCTTACAGCCAATTTAGAGTGTTCATGCCACCTGCTGCATGTTTTGAAATGTGGGAGGAAACCAGAGCAGCCAGAGAAAAAACATGAAAACACAAGGAGGACATTTAGATTCTGCACAGAAGGCACCCCAGTTGAGAAATGAAATGGAGAATCAGCTTAATATCACTGTCAAAAAATGTAATGTAAGCATATGTTTTATTTTTTTTTGTCTTTCTCTCAATCATATTAGGAAAACATTCAAGACAGTAAAGATGGGTACCATACAAAAACATATTTTCCCTTTACATGAGCACATACTTTGCTAGCTGTTGGCCTTGTACAAGCAAAAGCAATCATTGTACAACAAAGTATTTTTATCTTCTGTTCTATCTAACTGCTATAATGTGCCTGCATTGCCTCCTCCTGTCCCTGCTAGCTTGCATTCTTGGTACCCTTTCCCTTCTTGGCACTATGAAAAAGCTAACTAATGGGCTTTCTGATGTCAAATGTAGGGTCTCTCAGTGAAGTTCATCAAGTAAAAGTACAGGTATAGGTCTTTAGTTAAAGAAAGTTCAGTGTAAAACATGGGAGCAATCCTCTTTACATTATCCTGCTACTTTCACAGTTTACTTATCATGGACGTCTTCTCTTAATGCTCCTCTTTTTGGCTGATACTTGAGCTAACCTAGCAGATCCTCAACTGTTGCAAGGTGTGGAGGAATGTAGTTAGCAATCAGAATAATGGCAATCACTGCTGACATGCTCGCATCACTCTGCAAAAAGTCCCAAGGAATCAAGAAAGCCAAAAACAAATCAGGTATCTAGGCTGTTAATGGGGAGAGTTCATTCCCATAAGTCCCCCAGGAAATCCACCACTCATCTCTAAGACTAAGCATAATCCCCAGCTAATACCTGGGCTCCTTACTCAGCCATTGTATAGGCTGTTCATCAGTTCATATCTCTCCCCTCCAGACTGTTTGGTAATATAATCCATCACTAGTATGAAAAGCAGTGGGCTCAGACCTGAACTCTGATGCACTTGTGTCATTGGGTTGTTATACATAGTCTGTACTAATTCTACCAATGCTTCTGGGAATTCAAACCATTGCAAAACTGCCCAAATTAGCTTTCTTGGGGCCTTGTCATCTGCTTTCTCCAAGTCTAGAAATGCCCAGTTGGACTCTTCCTCACCTCTAGCTTCTTAACTTTCTGTCTCACTGCAAACATTAAGTTGGTTGTAATGCATTCTAATCTGAATCCTAACTCTTTACTTCCCATTTTACATTCTACTACTCTGTTTATTCGTTTATCAATCACCCTCTCTAGAACTTTCATGCAGTGTAACAGGAGTTTAGTACTTCTAAACTGCCCAGAGTTCCAAATGCCCCCTTTGATTCTTGTACACCGGCACTAGAATGCTTATTCTCCAGTCATCTGGAATACAGCTTTCTCTTCATACTGCTATGAGTACCCTCTGGAGCCATCTTTCCCCTAAATCACCCAACATCTTGATCACATATTCTGTGACCTCATCAGAGCCTTCATTTTTCCTACTGCTGTTCTTACTTCTTCTATGGTGGGCTCCACTTCTTCTCTCATCGTAGGTTGTGTCTGGGGAAGTACAGCTTCTGTGGGGGTTTCTTCATGCAGAAGCTGCTGGAAGTACTCCTATCTACCTTTGATGTCCCATAGACTGCTGACATACCTCTCAACCTCTTAGCCCAAGGAATGTGGACAAAGCCTGACATAAGGGGATACAAAGGTCCAAAAACAGGGACAGATTTTAAATATTGCTCTTATAAACTTAGAAAGTTGCTAGAATAATGGGGTATATATTAAAATGCATTTTATAAAGGATATGAAGTCTGAAACTCAAATGTATGCATTATGTATTGATTTCATTCCTCAGTTCTTCCCAGTGATTTGCCACAAAACCAAAATTTTTATGAGGAACAGACCAAAATTTTGACTAAAATACTTGGACATTCTGCGAAAATCTGGACAGACAGTTGAGGGGTATGACTGGTGAGCAGATTGATGCTGGCATCCCTGATGAAGGGTGTCTGATGACTATCTTCTTTATCTTAACGACTTTGTCTTGCAATTTAACAGTTTTTTTGTTCCGTCTGCTGATTCACTTTCCAGAGACTGGTAGAAGGCCTCTAATGCCTTGCTGTTTTCTACTGCAAGTGTTTTTTTAGCCTCTTTATTAACCAACCAGTATTCCTTCTTAGCCTGGTCTGTCTTTCTATCTCCCACTTTGCTGTGCTCTTTCTTTCTTTTGATGACTTCCTTGACTTCTGTATTCCACCACTAGCTTTCCTTATGTACCTTTTTTCATGCCTGGCTTGGTCCCCATATCTATGCTATAGTCCTCACACAAGCTGTTTTGAGGTGCATTGCTGGCATCCCTTATGAAGGGTGTCTGATGACTATCTATTTTATCTTAATGTTTTTGCCTTGCAACCTAGCAGAGTTTCTTTGTTCCATCTACTGAGCCACTTTCCAGAAACTGGTAGAAGGCTCTCCTGTCTTGCTCTTTATTATTGTAACTGTTTTCTTAACCTCTTTATTAGCCAACCAGTATGCCTTCTTAGCCTGGTCCGTCTTTTCTGTCTCCTAGTTTTTCCTACACTCCTTCTTTCTTTTGATGACTTCCTGGACTTCTGTATTCCACCACCAGCTTTCCTTATGTACTTTTTTTTTCTAAACCTGGCTTGGCCGCATATCTGTGCTTCAGTCCTCACACATGCTGTTTTGAGCTGCTGTCCTTCTTCAACTCCACTTATTTCCTCTTCCTCCTGAGGTGCTAGAGACCTGAGTATTTCCTTGAGATCTTGTGCTTTCTCTCCATTCTACTTCCTGGTATACAGCCTTGTCTCTGATGACCTTAGAGCTTTCTCTGACCATTATTTGCAGCTGACTGTGGCCACCAGAGGTTTATGCTGCAGGCCAGCTGTTTCACTGGCAATGACTTTGCAATCGCTGATTCTACCTCACTGCCCTTTTACTACTAGGACATTTACCTTAGCTGCATTATGGCTATTCTTCTATGTGATGTTGTGACTGCCTGTCTTGTTGAACTATGTGTTGGCCTCCATCAAGCCATTTTCCAGGCAAAAGTCTAGAATGGCCTCTCCTTCTTTATTCCTCTTTCCCCATACATGTGGATCTAGGAAGTCCTCATATCCTGCTCTGTGTGCCCCAATATGTGCATTCAGGTCACCCATTATCAACACCAGTTCATGTTGTCCTGCTTTGTCTAGTAGGTCCAGTAACTGATGTCTGAATGCACTTTTTTCCTCGCTATCACAACTTTGCTATAGGGCAGCGGCTGAGATTATGAATAATGCCCTTTCTTTACACTAGAGTCTAATTGCCTTGAGTCTGTCATTAATTCTGATAAAACCCCACACTGTCTTCTAAAGTCTCTCCCTCACCACAATTCCCACACTATTTCTAGTCTGTCCTCCACCTGAGTATTAAGCTCTGGATACCAACCCAAGTGGCTTTGCTGCACTGCCCTTCCATCTTATCTCCTGGATACAGAGGATGTCCAGCCTCTTTTCTGTCATCATGTCATCTATTCTCAAGTTCCATCCTGTCAGTGAAATTATATTGAGTGTAGCAATCCTTTGCGTTTGGCACATGGATTGGTTTATGTCCAGCTCTCAATAAAAAGAGCTATCCCAAATAACCCAAGCAGGGCAAATGTTCACTGGCTGGCCAGTAACTTATTGATCCAGAGTTGCTGGGCTTTATGGCACGCACACACTGGACAGTAGGGGCATATAGACCCTCCCCACTGTTATCATGGGTCCTTGGTGTAGGTCAAAGTAGGCAGGATTCTCAGCTCACTTATCACTGGAAAATACCCATGACCATTTTTGTAGACATTCATCAACATGACCAAGCCATCTAGAGCCAGTTTTTACACCAAGTGGCTATCTCTGACATGATGGCATTGTGTGATCAGTGTTCTCCTATCTAGAGTATACAGCACACCACAGCCGATGCCCAAAGTGGCTAGTCTATAGAACTCTTATCCTGATAAGCACCATATAGAGTCTGTGCGGCTGTCCACAACTCTCTTCTTGAGTGATTTTGAGGTGGAAACTCACAGCATGTTTGGAGAGGTGGGTTAGCCACAGGAGAACATGCAAACGTCATACACATATTCACCAGAGGTTAGGATCAGACCCTGTACTTTGTGCATGGGAGGAAAAGACCTTAACCACTGAGAAGTCAGTTACCTAATAAAACTTCATCATCTGTTAGCTCAAAGCTGTGGAGCAATCTACCTAGCAGATTAAACTTTAAGCCAAAATTAGTGCTGTCATCTTTCCTATGCTAAAATTTGTCAGCACCTACCCCTGCATGTAAAAAAAAAATTAGCTTCTGCCCACATAACTCTCTCTTGCAAGTTACAGCTGACTTGTAGACTTACCCGGCAGACAGCCTCTGCTATCCACAGTTCATATGGCCACATAGATAACACTAAAAATGGCTGTCATTAGAAAGCTCCCCATCCAATCCTCTTCAACTACTTTAAGTTTACCCAAGCAGTGTGCATATACATTTATGTTCACCTCCACTGTTGTGTTTATACTGTCCTCTTTTCTCCCTCCTTGTCAGATATCAATCTCCTGTGTCACTCAGGTGTTTACCAATTTGTTGAATGCCTAGCTCACTAGTATTGCATTGTGGTTTCCTATAATTTCTATGACATTTTCCTCTGTCACAACAAAGATTCTAAATTACCTCTGCAAGGTTAGTAATAAAATTATGATGCATCACGAGAAATCATGTTGAAGATGTTATAATGTGCAAATACAATTATCTTGTTCAGAGTAATGTAAACACCAGCTTCCTTTGACAGAAGTATTGGCTTGAATCAACAAACACTCTAATTTTTGTCATATTAAATAAATGGGAGCCAGGCTGGATTTTGAAAACTAGTGATCAACACTCATATGTGTGGTCTCTAGCATGGGACTGATCAGCTTTTTCTGAGAAGAACAAATTGCTGTGATACTAGAAATTTCCCTTTTCTCTACAATGGTGCAAACACAGAGTTGGTATATATAGGTAGCAGGGGTGTGGGAGTGTATTCCTTAATATCAGGGGGATCTTACCTCCCCTGTAAAAACACTTTTTTCCTGCGATTTGTCTTTTCTCCCAAAGGCTGTTCACATTTTGCAGCTTTCACTGATTTGTAATTGTACTTGCCTGAAGCTGTCACAAGTTAGTCAAATACTTGCCAGGCGCCTAAACAAACAAATATGATGGACAGTGTACACGAGTTCTTCAGAAGTATCAACCTAAACCTCAACTACATATTGGATGTACCAGTCTAATGTCAGACATATAGAGGATAACAGTTGCTCATCAGTGGTACTGATAACAAACATTTACAAATATCATTACGTCAGCATCTCATATTTATTTTCTAATATCAGAAGGATGGCACCCCAGGATTGATCAGAGAGTCAGAATGTCTATCATATTGTATATGTGTGTGTGTGTGTGTGTGTGTGTGTGTGTGTGTGTGTGTGTGTGTGTGTGTGTGTGTGTGTGTGTAAGCAGGCAACAGGCTAATCTCTTCCTCTAGACCAGGCTAATCAGTCTCTCTCCCCATTTCTCCTCCTATCCCTCCCTCCCACAAACCCCACCTCTTCTCTCCTCCTACCTCCTCAGTTTCTTTCTTTTTTCTCCTCTTTACCACCCCTATTCCTACTGACTGCCTACTCATTTAACAATGTACCTCTTACTTGTATTTCTCAGTAATATTGTGTTTTTCTGATTATAAGAACTGTCCAGTCATCTCCTTATCACAATGTACCCGTAACTTGTATTTATCTTCTTGTAATATCATATTTCTCTGCTTTATAAAGCTTGTACATTTCAGTCTGTAACTGGAGCTTTTCTCCCTGGGCCTCTGCTGAAAATGGGTTCTTTCTGACCCAGTTGGACCTTCCCAGTAAACAAATGTCAAATAAATAAATAAATAAAATAAATATCTTAGTATCGCTCACCCAGTCACAAAACTATAATATGCATGTTTACGTTTTAATTTTATTTTTATTATATTCATTTGTTAGCCAGGTAAATTTTGTAGGTACAAATGCATCTTATATCCTAAACTGACAGACTTTTGCCCATAGTAAATAAATGAATAAATAAATGCACAAACAAGCAAAGCAAGCAAAGAAATAAATTGTAGAAATAAATAACCATGGCTATTTCTAGTTAAAGTAAAAAAAAAAAAACTTTCTGTGTGCATACCTGCTACTGCTTTAGGTAATTGTCTGCTGTACAAGTGTCTCATACTGAAGCTGCCTCCATTGGCTGCTTATTGTAATACACTCTAATAATCTCTTATACAGATATACTCTGAGACTGTCTGTTTTTTAATTATAGTATTACACAGTAAATTATTTCATGAAGTTAACATATAATATTATAGTTAATCATCTCTTATGCAGATAACACACTAATGCAGTCTGCTTCCTACAATATGAATGCAAACCCCACAACCACTGCAGTGGTGCACATTGGAGCGTGGACACATAATGAATAGTTTGTTTACTTAGTTTGTAGTCAGCTAACAGATCACTTGATGTAGTGATGTGAGGTAGTACCAGCTGTGCCAGGGGAGTAGGGCAGCACATGTGTAATATACGCCAGCATAGCTAGCTGGAGTTTTGTAAAGAATTATATTTCATTTGAATATCAAAGTGATTTGTAAAGCTGCTTGTGTTAAAAATGTATCAACAGTGGGTCCTGCTGGACAGAAAAGAAATATACATGTATGTCAGGCTGTATTGCTGTAGCTGCTGAACTGTATACATTTTAACAGAGGATACTAGAAGCGAAGGGGTTAAGCTCAGCCTAGCTAACCTTAAGAAAAATAGCCTGAATTCAAATTACATGGTTTAGGCCATAAAGATCCTGTCTTACAGGTCTGAATGTAGCCATAAACTCAATGTCTATGAAAAGCTTTTCTGCAGGAAGGGTAGAAGTGTTGGAATTGTTTTATAGCTTCCAGATGGTGTATTAAGTCTCAGGAAAGTTCTATGTGTGTATTGTGACACATCTGTGCTAAATAATGGCTCATTTGCTGGTGAGTGGGTAGTGTGTGAACCACAGAGTCAAGTGACCAGATGTGATATAATTCTGTAGCCAGCACTGAAATTGTATTTTGGTTCTAGTGAGAGCCTGAAGGTGAGCCACAGTTGCTGATATGTACTGGTGTTCCCTTGAACAGGATGACTGCAAAGGCAGAAGTGAATGGTAGTACCCAGGCTGACAGAGAGGCACCACTGTCAGAAGATAGCAGACTTCCTGTGGAAGGGGAGCTGGGAAGGGTCACTAAGGTAGAGTTGAGACAGGCTCAGCTCTTGTACTCTACATTACAAGGCTTGAGGGAGGTAGCTAATGAGGCACCTGATTCTCAAGGAAAAGGGCAGTCTGTATAGTGGAACAAAGGGTTACTGTATAGATAGTGGACCCCTGAATGAGGGCTAGAGGGTGAGGTAATACAGCAGTTGGTAGTGCCTAGAGCCTACTGTCTGACACTTCTAGCCATAGCTCATGACATTCCTTTTGCATGTCATATGGGCATAAAATGTACAAAGAGACATATTATGCAGGACTTTTATTGGCCTGGGATTGCAAGAGATGTAACAGGGTATTGTAAGACTTGTGAGCAGTGCCGAAAACTAGGCAAGGCAGGAAACAAGGTCAGAGCTTCTTTGATGCCTTTGCCTGTGACTGAAGAGCCATTTCACAGGGTAGCTATGGATAATGTGAGGCATCTGAGTACCCTGAATTTCACAGGGAAGAAATATTTCTATTAGATACCCTGAGGTGGTTGCTCTGTTCTCCATGGAGGCAGAAAAGATGGCAAATGTTTTTTTAGATATTTTCAACAGGGTAGGTTTCCCAAGAGAAATACTGACTGACAGAGGTGCCAATTTCATGTCAGATCTGCTGGCTTGTCTGTTGGAGCCCTGTGAGGTGAAGCAGCTAAAGACCACCCCCTACCACCCCCAGAATAATGGTCTTGTGGAGAGGTTAAACTCTACACTAAAGACCACACTAAGGGCATTTGCAGACCGGTTTAAGAGAAAGTGGGACAAATATTTGCCCCATCTTCTCTTTGCATAATCACAGGAATCCATAGTTTTTTTCACCCTTTGAGTTGCTGTACAGGCATAAGGTAAGGAAGCCCTTGGATTTGATTTGTGATGAGTGGGAGGGTAAGTGTAAATCCCACAAGGAGTCTGTTGTATAAGTCCTAAACCTCAGGACAAAGCTTAGGGAGCTCATGGGCTTGGCCCAGGAGAACATGGCAGGAGCCCAACAGCAGAAAAATGTCTGGTATGACAGGAATGTTCAAGCCCAAAAGTATGCTGTGGGACTGCAGGTTATGGTGCTCATTCCTGTCAGACACAATAAGCTGCAGGCAGCTTGGGAAGGACCATTCATAGTTGTAAGAAAGGTCAGTGACTAGGCAGGAGGCAGGGGCACAAACCACACCATGTTAACATGATGAAGTCTTACCATGACAGGAAGGCCCTTGTGCTGAGTACTTGCAGTGGGTGGCAGCAGGAATCTGAGGGAGATCTGGTGACTTGATCTCCTCAGTAAGGCTCGGACTGACACCTTAGCGTAAGGGTTCAGCAATGCCAATACAGATGGGCTCTCAAGACAGGATATGGAATAATGTATTCCCAGACAGGCTCATTTCTCTCAAGGAATGTTTCTCCAGGGTCACTTGAGAAATTAGCTTGAGTCTTCAAAGGGAGAGAGATATGATTATGTGAAGTAGTGCTAGCTGTATCAAGGGGAGTAGGGCATTGCATGTGTAATATGTGTTGCCATAGCTAGCTGGAGTTTTGTAAAGTATTACATCATTTGAATATCAGACTGATTTGTACAGATGCTTGTGTTAAAAAAGTATCAACAGTGAGTCCTTTTGGACAGAAAAGAAATATGCATGTATGTCAGGCTATATTGTTGTAACTACTGAAATGTATATATTTTGACAGAGGTTACTGAAAGGGAGGGGTTAAGCTCAGCCCAGCTAACCTTAAGAAAAAGAGCCTGAAATTAAATTACATGGTGTAGACCATGACAATTCTATCAGACAGGTCTGAATGCAGCCAGAGATGCACTGTCCAAGAAAAAACTTTCTGCAGGAAGGGTAGAAGTGTTGGGATTGTTTTATAACTTCCAGATGCTGTATTAAGCCTTAGCAAAGTTGTATGTGTGCATTATGACACATCTGTTCCAAATCCTGGCTCATTTGCTAGTGAGGGGGTAGTGTGGGAACCACAGAGTCAGGTGACCAGATGTGATGTCATTCTGTAGCCAATATTGAAATTGTATTTAGATACTAGTGAGAGATGTGATAGTAGCACTCAGCACTCTGTTATTGGAACTGACAACAACGACACTCATCCATTTCATCTTGCCCTGCTCTAGCAAGTAAGTAGGAACAGTAATTCTCAGTTATTTAGGAAAATATAGTGAGATTAGTTCAATATTGTTTTTCTGTATCTGTCTGAATCTTTCCATCTGTGTCATTTTTATATTTCCTCTGAATTGAAACTCTGGTGTTTCCAGTATTGCCTTATTTATTTTTATTAAATATATCTAAACCTTCCATTGTGATTGGTCTTTTAGAAAATATTTTAACCTTTAGAAGCACTTGCATTTATTTAGTGGCACTGTGGCTTCATGTTCCTGAAAGTCTTGCTGCTCGGAAATGCTACCATTTGTATAAGTATTCATTTTACTAAGTATAATTGGGTACCTTGGTAGCTGGCTTTGGGGTGTTCTGGTGAGAGTATCTACCTTATAGTCTGGGTGGAGGTGATGTAGCAGGTAAGTCTGTGCCAGCCTTTCCCAGGTGTGTGTGTGTGTGTGTGTGTGTGTGTGTGTGTGTGTGTGTGTGTGTGTGTGTGTGTGTGTGTGTGTGTGTGTGTGTGTGTGTGTGAAAATCAAATCTCAAACAGTGTGTGTGTGTCAGCTACATGGAACAGGGACACGAAACACTGATTTCATACAGAGGCTGGTGAAGGATTTGGCTTGGAACACCCAGCTGAGGACTCAACTCTGAGGTGGTCAGTGTGGAGCCTTATTTGGGGTCTGGAGAGAAAGTCCAGCCCCAGGACTGGAATGTGCATTCCCTGTGTGCTCTTAAGGGAAATTGTGCTCAGTGCAGAGAGCTGCATCTGAAAATAGTGTGTGTGTCTATTCTTTTCACAGTAAATGTTCTCCACCAGTGTTAGTGTTGTGGATTGAGGCTCTTTGATCACTGGCCCAGAGGAGAGACATCATACTTGGATTGGCTTACTTTGTGTTATAATGTAATATTACAAAATAAATTATCTCTAATAGTACATTATTTATATTAATTTCATTAGCTTATTTAGTTTGTATTCAAACTTAAGCTGTTCAGATATCTGCATAGGTAGTTACCAGGCTTGCAGTTCAAGAAGGCTATTAATTAGCTAGCTGAAATGACCAATTACCTCTAAGTATTGTCTAGTTAAGTGGCTTATTCAGGGTCACACAGTAGGCAACTGAAGGCTGAAAGACTCAAACCATGTACCACAGAAAGCAGCTAGTAACTTTAATCTTCTGTGCTAGCATAGCATAGTTGTAATTATAACATAGCCCTATTTCACACACGGGTACATCATTGAAGGTCGGTACAATGGTTAAGGTGCTTACCTTAGAGGCACAAGGTGTAGGGTTTGATTCCCACGTGGGGTAATTGGCTAGGCTTAAAACAAGAACAGTCATATATACCAGGTTATACCTCATACCATGCTTTTCGGCCCCAAAACTTGGACCGAACCACAAAAGGAGGGGGAGTATCAATATTCGTCAAAGATACCCACACCTCCAGGTTGGTGGCACAGCACGAAGCATCAGAGACTATCCATGTGCAACTAACAGTGGGTAAAACTGCCTTCCAGTTTATAGCCTGCTACAGACCACCCTCCCAAACCCAGGAACCCCACTCGGCCTTCCTGAGAACACTGGAAAATATGAAGGTCTCTCCAAACACCATTATATTGGGCGACTTCAACTACTCAAACATAGACTGGGAGCATTACTCTAGCTCCAACACCCTAGCCCAAAGGTTCCTAGAATTTATAAACTCAAATGCTATGGAACAACTTGTTACCACTCCCACAAGAGGGGAAAACATACTGGACCTGATCATCACCAACATGGGGACTCTATGCTCCAGACCAGAAGTGTATCCCTCACTGGTAAGATCAGACCATAAACTAATCTCACTGGATATTCACATCCCAACCCCACCCCCTGCCCAGAAAACCACAGTGAAAAACTTATCTAAAGCAAATTTCACCCTCCTCAAAACCGAGGTGGAATCCTTCAAAGCTTCCGGGCCTGTGGAAAATATGGCCCAGACCGCAGAATCATTATAAACGCATTCTATGAACACCTTCAGGAATGCATGGATCATGCAACCCCAAATAAAACTAAGACCCAGTCCTCCAAAGGCAGACGTCCTGTCTGGTGGACCCCAGCCATAAACAAACTATACAATAGAAGGAGGAAGCTACTACATGATAGAGCAAAATCCCAAAAAGGGAAGGCATCTCTGATCAGTATTAGCAAAAAAACTACGGGCACTCATAAAATCGTCTAAGGCCAGCTTCGAGAGAACACTAAGGATAATCACAAGGCTTTCTTTAGTTATGTTAGGAACCTGGGTGGGAATTCCCAGATATGCTCAGAATTAGTCCAAAATGACAAAAAATACACCGAACCCACACACATTGCCAACATCCTAGCTGACAGGTTCAGCACAAACTTCTCCCCCCCCCCTCCCCACCAAAAGGGCAAATATCTATCCCAGCAGAGTGCTGCCCCCCTGACATAAAACCCCACATAAAAGACCATGAAATAATACCACTAAACTATTCAATCATCAGAAAAGACAGCATCAATGGGAGGTGGAGTAGCTAATATACTCTCATCCTTCTTGACAGTCACCCCTTAACAAAACCAGACAGTGTCAATAATGGCTACTCCTATCATGAACTCCAAATCAATAGAACAAACAAATATCAACTGGTCCTCCATCAATCCCTCCACAACCCACTTAATATCAACCTCTTATAACTTCACAACTTATTAACAACATCTTCAAATGGTAGCATTCTAGACTGGGATTTAGTCTCCCACCCCCCCTTACTATCTGATGGCACACCTCCCAGACTGCCTTAGTGATCACCTACCCATCTTCATCTAGTCCCCCACTTCTATACAGATAACACATAACTACATTACCACCACCCGTAACAAAAGAAAAAAAAAACTAACCCAACAACTTTCTCTGACTCCTAAAAACTGTAACTGAGAAAAACAAAAACAAACGCTAGCCATACATAACGCGCTTCAACACAACAACCTTAACTTTCCTACTCCCTAGACCACTACGCTCCTCTAAGAACTAAAAGAAAAAAACTAAACCTCCCATGGCTAAATAACTAACACCACACTCACAACCATGCTGAGGAAAACTTCAAAAGGAAACATAAATTCCACTAATTCATTCTTCACCCTCCAATACTAATAAAACAAATCCTCAGAAATTCTGAAGGAAATCTCTAGCCTAATCAATCCTGGCAGGACAGTCAACCCCAGTCCAGATCCAGCGCACTGACATGGACCTCAGTTCAACTCTTTTTCATTGACTCGATTTCTTCTAACAACCTCCCTTCTCTAACACTGCACTCTCCTCCTCCTCCCCATCCTCCTCCTCTAACACTATTTCCCCACTCCCCACTATACACCCACTTCCACTATCCTACCACCACCCACTCCTCCCCCACCCCCACCAAGAAAACTATCCCACATCAACCATCAGCATATCTGCAGAAGCCATTGCCTACCCTATCAGTATTCTAATTAACAGCTCTATCCAAGAGAGCATATACAACATTTTTGGAAAAAGTTGCATAAAGGTGGCAATAATAACAAGTACTTCAAACTTCGTCCCCATAGCATCCCTCTCCATCTCTCTCTAAACTCCTAGAAAAGAGTATCCATATTCCTACCTTACCTCCTTCACAATCAACAAAATGAAAATGACTCCAACCTTACTTGGTTTTAGACCATAGACAGCCCTCCTTTCCTTTTCAGAAAACCATTATAAAGCACGGGACTCTGGCAACATTGTTTCTACCCTGCTACTGGATCTTTCAAGCAGTCAAATGGAAAACAGCCACCTCCTCATTCCTTAATACCCCTACAGGAGTCCCCCCAGTTAATATTATTCAATACTTAGATGATTCAACTATTATCTGCTCAGCCACAACCCTCCCCTCCAAAAAAAACTTACACAAGAATTCTCAATCACTGAACAATGGATGAAAGCAAACCACCTATCTCTCAATGCCTCTAAAAAACCAAATTAATATTTTTACCCCCTAAACGCAACAACACAAACACAAACTCCTTCTATATTACCAGCAACAACAACTCATCCTTGGAAATGGTGTAGACCAAGTTACTTGGTACAAATTGACAATCAACTCAAATTCAACTCCCACATACAAACTTATCATCAAAAAAATCATCAAAAAGGGGCATGCTCTCCGACAAAAAAATACCTTACACCCTCAACTAAAATCTTCTCTGTTTCTACATTCCTTATCCTCTTCTCTATATATCTGCCCTCTCTCTCTCTAACTTCTATTCTTCAAACAACCTCAAACTTCATCATTCATCATGCTACAACAAAATAGCCCACAGCACAAGCCAAAGCCCCACCACCACCTCTCCTCTCTCCTCAAACAAACTCAACTAACCAATCAACTCAATCTCAACTCACTAGCCTCATCACTCTCTAGCTCATAACCTCATTTGTCCCTCCCTTTCCTTTCCTCAATCTCTCTGCCTTCCCCAACATCACTCTCAACACTAAGAACCAATCAAACCTAAAGGATAACCTTATACCAACAAACCAACTCCACCTCCAACCCTGTATATAACACCTCTCTGTCACTCTACTCCATCCGTCTGCAGCCCACTGCCATTCCATATTCATTCAAAAAATCTCTCAAAATCTCTTCACTCTCATCCTGCTACCTCATCTCTTAACCCAATGGGAATGCTCTTGCCCACTCTTTACCCTCCTCCTCCTTCCAACAACATATTCCAACACCTCATAAGTTTCTACTTTTTCAGTATTTTCAGAAATTTTTTTTTTTTCTTTTCTATATTCTCTTTCTCTGTCTGTAACTATCTTCTGAATGGTATTCTTCTGCTGAATCTCTTAATGTATGTAATAACTGCATAATGTATTTTCTGTGTAATGTTATTTTCTGTATTTCTCACCACCAGTTTGATGCTCAAATTTTAAATTGCATAACTTTTAAATTTTTTGTCACACTTCAAACTGCATAATTTTTGTGTATGTGTAAATAAATATTGTAACATGTAACACTTACACATACCCACATTCTTTAACCACTCCTTTTCATGGGTTTCTAATGGCCCAATGGACTATAAATAAATAAATAAAATAAAATAAAATCTCAGATGCTCAGGGGTAGAGCCGCTCCAAAGCAAAAAAACAGCATCAATGGGACCAGACAGTGTCCTGGGCTCAAGGCCCCATCCACTCCAAGAAGAGCTAAACACAAATCTAAAACTACTGTTCAATCTCAGCCTTACTACAGGATATGTACCCAAAGAGTGGCATACAGCAACAGTGATCCCTCTCCACAAAGGTGGTGCCTCAACAGATCCTGGAAACTATCACCCCATAAGCCTG